>NC_135955.1:79121033-79204641 GCF_053455715.1 Rhinoraja longicauda | reverse complement strand
GAGAGGGAAAAACACACAGACATATATCAAAGGATGATTGCAGGATAATGTACTGTGTTTTAGAAATTTTTTTTTAAAGCGTCTTTACAGCGTTTGGCCTGCAATTTCTTAATTAATTTAGAAAATAAAATTATAATTACTGGATATAATTACAAGCCTCTGTTTCAGATTTTGTTTACAACCACGATTTAGAAGTGTTAACGTTATAAAATAAAAGGTGGAAACATTTTAAAATGTAGGTGACAAAGAACAATTCGCCAACGGAAGAATTCCTCTACATTCAGAGCCAATAATAGGATTAATGTAGTAAATATTTCACTAAAAGGAGAACATTTTTACCTTTCTTGGCTTCTTCAGGATGTCTTGCAAACAAAAGAGGATACATATATTTATTAAAATGCATTACAATTTCGTGCAACAAAATGCATTATGTAATAGATCATTTTTTAAGTTATTTGCCTGAAAGGCTTGCAATTATTCTGTCACTTAAATCGGCTTACACATCCACAGCACTTTTTACTGTGGCCTAACACTTTTGAAGAGGCCTGTGCTTATCCTATCAAGAAGCCGATCAAGCAAAGGGCTGTGATTTTTTTTTGTGGCTTTTGACAGTCCAGGCCGCCAAGCCATTCACAAGCTAATTATTGTTTTGCAGGGGGCAGTCACTACTAGAAAGAGCGCACAAACTCCTCGCTTTTCTGTATCAAGCAGAATTGAACTGTTTGAAAAGGCTTTTCTTTCCCCGAATGCATGAGTGTGACACGAAAAGAAACAGCTGAGGGTTAAGATTTCGAGAATGATGGAATGCGAGGCTTAACTGTACAGAGCAGCGCAGTTTGCATCAAGCGTCTGTCATTCGACAGACCTCAACAATGATGGGATGAAATAAATATTTATATACATATAGATAAACGAGCATTAGAATTAATTGGTGATAGCTCAGTGTATTTTTTCCAATGATGTTTGTTTATTTTGTTGATTAATCTGACATGGATAGATCTAATTTGGAGGGAACTATATTTCTTTGTCACCAATTCTACTGTGGTTTTCAAACATATTTTCTATTTTATGAAAAAATGTTGTCCTAAGACATTAATTCCGAATGTCTGCAGACGTATAACCATGAGTTTGTTTATTTCAAGTTTTTTGAAATATTGCAAATTCTTGTTTCAATTAGTTATGTAAGCCAGCTAGTAAAATAATTCAATACAAATTTTCTGTAAATAAGCCGAAGGAGAGGTTGACCTCAATAATGACAGCAAACCTAGCAAATTTACATTGATTCGTTTCTCAAAAAGGACTACTGATCCCATAACCAAAAATCTGTTATCAAATTACCTTTATAAAGCTATTTAAATGTAGGATTATTCATAAAGTGATGCCAGGCATATATTTGATAACAGTTGCCTGTGTTAAATGTTGTAACTTTCCTTCAGACGTTGTTTTAATATTAGAAGTAGAAATAAAGAACTGCAGATGTAACAAAAAAAAGGCATAAAGTGCTGGAGTAACCCAGTGGATCAGACAGCATCTCTGGAGAACACGGATTGATAATGTTTCAGGCCGGGAGCCTTCTTTGGACTAATATTCCTCGCGTAGAATGTCTGCAAATTATTTTTGCTTCTCTGAGTTGCTTAGTGATTTGCAAGGCATCTTGTTACTTTACTCAGCTTTGACCATGTTAACTTAACACACGATTCTGTGCAAGGAACCAATATAATTTTTATCTCTGCAAACAGAGCTTGTAACTAGCTGGACAACTTTGGATTTTTTGTTCCAGTTTAATATGGTATTATGATAAAATGTTCTGAGCATGAAGTTATGAAAGCCTTTGGTCTTTTGGTATGCCAGAGTATGGATTGTAATTGTATATGTATATATGTATGTATATTCATATATATGTGCATGCATACTCAATACAATTTATGCTCTGGCATACCAAAAGAGCAAAAGCTTTTATAACTTCTTATTCAGAACATTTTTAAAACAGTAGAGGGCAATATTGTTCCATGAGTAGAATGCTGAATTATTCCTCTTTACACATTTTGCACCTGCCTTTTTTTGCTTGCAGCAATGCTTTTGTGCAAATGCTGTGATGGTGAAATCATTTTAGGGTACTATAAGAAATTATTGATCATAGTATTGGTTAGTAAACTTACTGCAAAATAATATATAATGTATATTTTGCTCTTTTTTTGAGATACACTGTTGTATGTTCAGTATTTTATACAAGCATACAACGTAGACTACCAACAACTCATTCAATGTTTAATCATTAAAATTTAACAATGGAAAATGCTTATTCAAGCTGTTAATTCAGACTGAAGGTAAACATGAGTCCATTAAAATTTAAATGCATAGTTGTAAGTGATACAAATCATTCCTGTACATAAATGGTCTCAGCCTAGAATTGCCTTGTGCTACCTGACAATTCAAGATGTTTACTATTTGTTTAAAAAAAATCTGAATACATGTAATTTCTATTTTTCTGTATTATACCTAAACTATTTTTTTCCACTCTGACACTTCTATTAACTTAAATATCTAACAAAAATACCCTTCATCTCCTTGCAACTGCCTCCGAGACAGATGAAGATGTGTAACATAAATTGAGTGTTCAGTTCAGATTTTACAGAGGGACAGACTATGGAAAAGTTACCTTTCTCGACTGTTCAAATGATTGCATTTGATTTTCAATAAGAACTGTTATTTCAAGCTTTTATTTCACCAGCAGAAAATAAACATTATTTAACCCTGCAACTTGTATCTGTGTACCTACATGCAGCATTGATCGAGGTAAGGACGATTCACAGATATTCAAACATTTTCAGATATTTAGGCTTGTTGGACATAGAAAATTGAATGAAAGTTCACTTTATTTTTATTGCCAAATGAAGGTGAACAGTCAGACTCAGTAGAGAGGATGCCATTACATTGAACGCTATAAGAATGAAGTACATTTGGAGATTAAGAGAATTCGGGGCTTTAAACATCCTTGCAGCTGGAAAGAAGGATATAAAAAGTTGAGCAGCATGTGAAAATGAGTTAATGTGTGTACAACAGAAGGGGTGGTTATGAAGCTGACCTTGGAGTCCAAATGCCTTTGAGAAAGACAGTGGTGTCTAATAGTGATTCACTTAAAAATAAAAAAAAAGTTGAGTGAGAGTTGATTGGCAACTGCCTCTACAGAGACCAAAATTAGAAACGATTATCAGAATATTAAGATAAAGAAAAGATTGACTCTAACTTGAGAAACAAATTGGGGTGAAAAGTTCAATCTCCAGCTAATCCTTGAAGTTGGAGCTGTGATTCTTTTAAGTGCTCATAGTCACAGAGCGATACACCATGAATTAAGGAGATCAGTGTTGCAATAATCACCCCCGCTGTCACAAACCTGCTCCCATTATGATTTCTTTAATGTTGGGAGTTCCTATTCAGGCAAAACTGAGCTCTGCAAGTGTTTGATTTGTTGACTTTAATATTTATAATTTATTTTTGGACTTGAGTTATTTAATATCTAGTGCTCTGAGAGTTTCTTATTTTAGTTACTAATTGTGAAGGATTAAACGTTAATTATTGATTGCCGTGGCTTTTCATGTAAAGTATAGAACTGTCATTTAGAGGAAGCCTCATATGTTACTAAATTGCAGATAAGAGCACTTGTCGGTGAACGAGATAGACATGAGTAGCTTTAATGTGCAAGATATAATGCTGGCAAATGAACATTCCATTGATTGCTAATGGACTGCATGGCCACATTTAAGGGAGAGCTCAAGAGATGAAAAAGTGCTGCTGTTTGCCACCTCTGTTGCGTGGCTGAAGCAACCAGTTTATATCTATCAATGTTAAATAATGAGTTGTAACTCAACACAGTATCTTTGAGATATTAAGTGACCTGAAATAGTACTTTTTTTTTCTCTTTGCTTGCCATTAATTAGCAGAACTGTCTCACAGCAACCTGCACATATTTGGTCACAGCTAATGTGGAAATTTTTAATCGGTTATTAGATAACTTTTCCTCAGACATTCCTTCATTAAATTAATCAGATTATTTTATGGAAAACGTATATCACATACTTGTTCTAACCTTCCATCAAAACTTTTTATACTTGCAATAAACCGGAAGCATGCATTCATATCTTTGTGTACATTTTTCTGCACTCCATTGTAAATATACAAGATGCATTATAGAATGCAGAATGAAAACTTAACTTTCATTGCACTTTCGCGCCAAATGACAGAGACCCAGGTTCAATCCCGACCTCTGGTGCTGTTTGTGTTAATTTTGCACATTCTCCCTGTCACTGTGTGGGTTTACTCCAAGAGCTCTGGTTTCTGCCCACTTCAAAAAGACGTGAAAGCTTGAGGGTCCTGTAAATTGTCCCTATTCTGCAGCGAATGGATGAGAAAGTGGGATAACACAGAAGTAATGTGAACGGGTGATCAATGATTGGTGAGGATGTGGTGGGCCGGTGGGCTTGTTTCCATGCTGGTTCTCTAAAATTACAGCAAATGAATCCTCAGTGTGAAGTGTGAAGTGAGCCCATTTTGTCACATTTTGCACTCTATTTTTCAATGTTGTTGAGCATTCCTGTTCGCTCCGTGTTATCAGTTCTTTCTGCAGCAACATGAATGGTATAGCTTAACTTTACACCTGGTACAATATATCTCTGTTTTTATGTTGAAAGCAAAGCATGGGTGTGAATTAATAATACCGAAGACTGCATTGCCATCTTCGGCTGCAGAAATGGGTGGAAAGGAATCATTCCTTAAAAAAGACGATGCTCCAGTGATGGAACCAAGACCTGACTCCTTTTGCAACAGCATCAGTCACGTGTAATTTTCTTCTGGATTACTGAGGATCAGGAGAGTTTCCTTGACTTCATAAGGATGGCCCAGCATGGCCTGGCCCGGCATGAACCATTCCCCTTTTGCTGAACCTGAGACTTACTCAAATGCTGTTGCTTCTGCTTATTGACATGCTGCCATTAATTGTAGGAGCATATTTCCATATTCCCTTACAATATGGAAGGAGGCTATTTGGCTCATTGTGTCTATTGCAACACAGAGAATGTAATCAAACTGGAAAAAAATAATAATTTGAAGAAGGAAATCTTTTTTTTGTTCATCAATTGACCATATGACATTCCAAAGATGTGGTGCAACTGCATCACTTGTGTCAGTTTTCTAGAGTGGGTAAAATTGATGAACGAAGAAGAAAACGTGGTAGATGTGGTACCAGGATAGCCACATGGATTTGAAATTGCTGCTTGTCAGTAGGACTAACGCCGACAAAATGTCAGATGCAGGTACACTGATCAGGTTGTCCTGGGTGGTGCATAGCTTCTCAGGTAGTCCAACTGCAGCATTTACAGTCTCTTGTGTCTATATCTCCAGTGCCGTTAGAACACCTCTATCCAGGTGAACTATATTACCTGCCCTGTGAACTATTTCCCACGTTTTCTGTTTTTTACACACATTTCAACATCTGTATTATTTTGATTTTCATCTGTGAGATGTTTCTGAGTTCTGATTTGTTTGCCATTTAGATTCTCCACCCACTCAGTCTTTGATCTTTGTTCTTAGCATCCTGGACTTAATTAAACCTCTGCTCTTAATTCACTTTTTCAGTCCTAATCATAGATCTCCAATCTGAAACCTTAACTGTTTTCCATCCCACTGGTGACACTTGCAACGTTTTTCCGTATTTTCTGTATTGTTTCATATTTTTACAGTTTGACATATTTTTCCAAGCATTCCGTCACGTTCTAAAACTAAACCTTGTTTATCGCAAACACATTTTCAACCTTAAACAGAGATACTGTTTTTCTTTACAGTGATGCTGTTTGACCTGCTGAGTTTCCCAGCATTTTCTATGTTTATTTCAGAACCTGCAGTTTCTTTCATTTTCAATCTCTTCTCTGCTTTACACAAAATCTTAACTTTATTCCCTGAACTATCATGTATCTATACACTGCAAATGGATCGATTGTAATCTTGTCAGTTTGCTGACTGGTTAGCAAGCAACAAAAGCTTTTCACTGTACCCCAGTACATGTGACAATAAACTAAACTGAACTAGTCTATGCTCTGCATAAGCCTCTTTGCGTTGCATCTTATATAATTCTATGAATCTAATCCTCTATTCCCCTCTTAACCATACAGTTTCCATTATTTGCGCCTATAGTTTAGTTTAGGTTAGAGATATAGCACAGAATCAGGCCCTTCAGCCCACTGGATCCGTGCCGACCAGCGATCCCCGCATATTAACACTATTCTACACACACTTGGGGCAATTTTTACATTTACCAAGCCAATTAACCTACGTCTTTGGAATGTGGATTCTTTGGTAAATATACTATATACTACAACTCTATTTTTGTTATTATTTTGGTTTTAAGAAAATGTTTCGTCAGAATTGTCTATTTATTTCTTGCAGAATGTTATTTTGATAACCCTTTACTTTTGCTTTTTTCTCACAAGTGGAAACATTCGCTCCATGTCTGTGGGAAATTCCTTCTCTAATTTTCAAGACCTCTACTAACTCAGCCCTCAGTCTTCTCTATTTAAAAATGAAAATATAACCAGCCTGTTTATCCTTTCATGACAGATGTTACCTCTTATTCCTGTGACCATCCTTGTAAATCTTGTTTTGAACCTTGTCCAATGCCCCTATATCATTTTTTAAAATATGGTGACAAGGAGCGTACACAACATTCACAGTGTGATCTGAACAGGGTTCAGCGCAAGTTTAGCATAACTTCTCTACTTTTCAAACCTAATCTTTTAGAAATAGCTGACCATACTTGCTGTTACTTTTTCTCCCATTTATATTAGTTTCTCTACCCTATATAGATTCATATTTTCAATGACATGCTAATCTATCTTTTTACCAAAATGTAATATGACCCTGTCTGCAGAAAGGTCTCGACCCAAAACATCACCCATTCCTTCTCTCCAGAGATGCTGCCTGTCCCGCTGAGTTACTCCAGCATTTTGTGTCTACCTTCAATTTAAACCAGCATCTACAGTTCTTTCCTACATATGACCCTGTCTGCATTGATATTTATTTGACAAAAGCAGGTACGCTAATACCTTGCTGAACTTTGTTGTCCTCCTTGGTAGAGATAATGTTACTATAGCTGTCTAGTTCAGATTCCTGTTGATGCTAACTCACAAACGGTCGATGTCAGATGATTTTAGAAACAATGAACTGCAGATGCTGGTTTATACCAAAGATGGGCACAAAGTGCTGGAGTAACTTAGCAGGTCAGACAGCATCTCTGGAGAAAAAGGATAGGTGACTTTTCAGGTCGGAACCCTTCTTCAATCTGAAGATGGGTTCCGACCCAAAATGTCACCTATCCTGTTTCTCCAGAGATGCAGCCTGATCTGCTGAGTTACTCCAGCACTTTGTGTCTATCTTTGATGTCAGAAGATTTGTTGATCCTCAGGATAACAACAACTTATATTTACATTGCCACTGCAACATAATCAATGTACAAGGGCGATCATCCCATCCAAATTTAAGAGAAGATTCTGTAATTTCTCTTACTTAACATAGCTGTTGTAGGATGCTTCTGTGGGGAAAAGAATTCGGAGGCTCGTTTCTGCCCAAGCTTGACATTGTCCAATTTCTGGTGTAGGTTTCACTATTGTAAATGCAACTGAACATTAGTGCATACTAGACCAAGTGGACCCGTTGGGCCCAAACCTCTCCTGCATTGGTGCAGCACCCACTCCCCCCCCTCCCCCTCCCCCCCTCCCCCCTCCCCCCCTCCCCCCTCCCCCCTCCCCTCCCCCCTCCCCCCCCTCCCCCCTCCCCCCCTCCCCTCTCCCCCCTCCCCCTCCCCTCCTCCCCCTCCCCTCCTCCCCCTCCCCCTCCCCTCCTCCCCCTCCCCATCCCCCCTACCCCCCCTCCCCCCTCTCCCCACTCCCACCCTCCCTCCTTCCCCCCTCCCTCCCCCTCCCCTTCCCCTTCCTCCCCCCTCCCCCCCTACCTCCCTCCCCCCCTCCCCCCCTTCCATTCTCCCTCTCCCTCCCTCCTCCCCCTCCCCCCTCCTTTCCTCCCCCCCTCCCCGCCTCCCCCTCCCCCCCCCCCTTCCCCCCGTCCCTTCCTCTCTCCCTCCCCTCTCCCTCCCTAGGAGATAGATTTAAACTTTAAAATGTGAATAACTTAAAAAATATAGCACTGATTTCAATGAAACTTCTTCCATTAGCACCAAGGGGACGTCGGTGAGTAAGGTGGGCCTAAAATTGTCGCGCGATCGTGTACCATTTTGGCTGTAATTCAGGAACAAACAAACAAACAAGAGTTTTAGTATATAGATATCTAGCATGAATCCTGCATCCAAGCATGCTATTGAGGGAAAATCATAGATGAAGAGCTGGAGATAATCAAATAACTGTAACTGTACGAGTGGCCTTCAATAATTGAAATTACAGCTTCATCCATGAGATGCCATAAGATTATTAATCTTAATTATCCCTCTGAAGTAATTCAATGCCTCCATCGCTCGAACAGACAAGATATTTCTCCTTGTCCTTCTACCTAGTCTTTGGTATGGTTGACCTTCCAAAGCCTCTGCCGTGTGGATCAAGAAGAAACTGGAGGGTCCTCGGATCACTGAAAACTAATATGTGGGTAGAATATGCAATTAGGAAAGCAGATGGAGGCAGGGTTTTTTTGTAAGAGGATTTGAAAGTCAATGTAAAAGCATCTTACTGAAATTGTGAAGAACCATGGTGGGACCGTACTACAAATGTTGTGTACTGACCTTGTCTCACCACCTTCGGTAGAACAGACTTGCAATAGCGAGTTTAGTTTAGTTTAGTTTAGAGATACAGCGTGGAAACAGGCCCTTCGGCCCACCTGGTCCGTGCTGACCAGTAATCCCCACACACTAACCTATGCACATTAGGGCCGATTTACATTTATTCAAAGCCAATTAACCTACAATCCTGTACGTATTTGGAGTGTGGTTGACCAGAGCTTCCCGGAGGAAATGTGGAGAATGTACAAACTCCATCCAGACAGCTCCCATAGTCGGAATCGAACCTGGGTCTCTGGCGCTGTAAGGCAGTAACTCTAATGCTGTGCAACCATGCTGCAGAGAGTGTAACAATAGTTTACTTGATTGATTCCATGAATGCAGTTGGGGGCTTGGATTGCCTATGAAGCATATTTAAACAGACAGGGCCTATATTGTCTTAAATTGAGGAAAATGACAGGTGATTTCATTGAAAGGTTCAAAGGAAAATTATTGGGTTTGGTGGGATAGATGCCTAGTTGATGGTTCCCCTGGCTTGGATCATTACCTCAGCAAAGGGGGTCATCAAGACAGGACTGAGATGAAAAAAACAGACCTTTATCATTTATAATTCTCAAGAGGGCTGTGGTGTATCAGTCACTGAATATATTCAAGAGCGAAATTGACAGATTTTAGAATTTTTGTATATTAAAAGAATCGAGGCATGTGGAATTAGTGCAGGAATGTGACAGTGAGGTAGAAGATCAAACAAGATTGTATTAATTGGAAGAGATGACATTAGAGGCTTCCTGGTTCAATTTCTTATTAACTGATGCTCTTATGCGGCTGGCTTGCTCTACACTCACCTGCTACTCTTATTTATCCAGTTGTAGCCAGAAAATCACCAGTAAAGGCTTCTATTTCAGGCCTACATAGTTCAAAATAAATTTAGTTTAGAGATACAACGTGGAAACAGGTCCTTCGGCCCACCGAGCCGAAGCTCCACCACTGCACCAACATGCCACCTCTTTATGTTTAATGGCCCCCAACGATCTCTCCTTGCGTTTACCTCTTCTTCATCTGCCTGCTGTCTCCTGGTGACATACTCCAAGAACACCACATTACTTTTCATGTCAAATGAATAATGCCCATCTCTGTCCTAATCACCATCCTTTTTTTTTTAACCTATTCTGCAGTTCCTCTAGTTAAAAATGGGAGCATTATTAATGGTCTCTGTTACATGCGCAGTTTTGTGCGGCTATCTGCCAAGCAACTGATCACAGACTTGGTGTCATGTTTGGCATGACTTCAGGATCTTCCATCTTCTTTAGTACCATCTTTAAAGAGACTCTATTTTCTCCATTATAACATTTCCTGGCAGTGACCCTGGTCTAACCAAAGTATTGCTGAGACTCCCAGACATGCCTTTGTTAACGTTGACGGTGATAATTCCAACACAAGGCTAGTCTGTCTCCCTTATCTCACACTGTCAACTCATTTATGTTGTAAAATCAGGGGATTTTGTGCACAGTTAATCTGCAAGTTGAATCGATAGTAAAGAAAGCAAACTCAATGCTAGTATTTATTTCAAGAGGGCTTGTATACAAATACAGGGATGTAATGCTGAGGCTCTATAAGGTGCTGGTAAGGCTACATTTGGAATATTGTGAGCAATTTTGAGCCCCATATGTGTGGAAGGATGTGCTGGCTCTGGAGAGGGTCCAGAGGAGGTTTACAAGAATAATCCCAGGAATTAGTAGGTTAACCTATGATGAGCGTTTGTTGGCATTGGCCCTGTACTCGCTGGAGTTTAGAATAATGAAGGGGGATCTTATTGAAACATACAGAATAGTGAAAGAATGGATAGAGTAGAAGTGGAGAGGATGTTTCCACTAGTGGGAGAGTCTAGGTCTCGTGGTCATAGCCTCAGAATTAAAGGACATTCTTTTAGGAAGGAGATGAGGAGAAATGTATTTAGTCAGAGGGTAGTGAATCTGTGAAATTCTTTGCCTTAGAAGGCTGTGGAGGACAATTCACTGGATATTTTTAAGGCATAGATAAATTCTTGATTAGTATGGGTGTTAGAGGTTATGGAGAGAAGGTAGGAGTATGCGGTTAGGAGGGAGAGATAGATCAGCCATGATTGAATGGCAGGAGTAGACTTGATGGGCCAATTGGCCTAATTCTACTCCTAATCCTCATGACCTTACGATTAGTATTCTAACTTGCACCAAGGCCTGTTCACTCATCATTCATGTGCTTGCTGGCTTAACTTTTGGCTTTGGTCAATCAACGCCTCAATTTTACAATTCCTTCCATGTTCTTGTCCATTCCTGTCTCTATGATCACCTCATCCCAATAATGTATTTGTTGGCCCTATGTGCATAGCACCATGGATAATTGCTGTTGAACTAAAGGGGCAGTTCAGAGTTAACCATACCCCCAGCATGCCTCCAGTCCCAATCTCTTTAGCATCCCCATCATTATTCTTAGCATGGCATTCAACGATGGAATTCCCTTCCTTAACCGCCCCCTTTTCTTTTGTCTTAAAATCAATCAATATTTTGGTAATTTTCCATAATATTTCTTTTTTTAACCTTTTATGAAATACTTCAAAATAGTTTTCCCTTTTTAAGGGCATTTTTTTGTTTAAGTTTAGTTTAGAGATACAGCGCGGAAACAGGCCCTTTGGCCCACCGGGTCCGCGCCGACCAGGGATCCCCGCATATTAACACTATCCTACACACACTTGGGACAATTTTTACATTTACCAAGCCAATTAACCTACAAACCTGTATGTCTTTGGAGTGTGGGAGGAAACCGAAGATCTCAGGGAAAACCCACGCAGGTCATGGGGAGAACGTACAAACTCCATACAGACAGCACCCGTAGTCAGGATCGAACCGGGTCTCCGGCGCTGCTTTCGCTGTAAGGCAACATCTCTACCGCTGCGCCACTGTGCCGCCCTCATATTGTCGTTGTTATTTTTATGCTGTCAAACATTTCTGATGGAACCCAAAGTAATTATCAGTTAGCGGGTCCATTGTAGAGAGATGTAATACTTTACTTTAAAAAAGCTGTTAAATTATTGTAGTAACTTCAATTGGGAGTTTCACATGCGTTAGTCAACCTCATGTGTAAAAGTAAATAAAGAAAAAGAAATGAGCACATATTATTGCTTGGCATGTGTTCTGTATGTTTTCTGTTATGTGTCTGCTCGCAATTCTAAAGGTGTGGGGGAGTTAGATTTGCGCTAATGAATTGACTAGGCTGCTTTCAATGTGCCTCAAGTATTTGTGATGCCTTGCAGAGTCCCAGTCTTTACATCAGCGTCCAGGATAGAGCTGCCGCTGCCGAGGTGGAGATTGGAGTAAGCTCAGTCAAGTGTTCCTTGGCATTACTGTATGAAATGTTTTGTGCTGAAATAGTGTCAAAGCCAGTTGCATTGTGGCACAGCTTACCAAGTCATTGCTTCATCGTTTTGGGGACTCTAGTTCAATCCTCGTCTCTGCTACTGTCTGTGTGGAGTTTGCACATTTTCTCTAACACCCCGGTGGTTTCTGACGGGTGCACCTCCCAAAGATGTGTGGGGTGATAAGGTAAATGGCCACCGTGACTTGCTCCCGGAGTATAGGGGTTGGCATAGAATCTGGGGAGAGAATAAAATGGTGTTAGCGAAGAATTAGTGCAATTGGGCGGGCGAAGGTCAGCGCTGACGCGATGGGCTGAAGGGCCTGTTCACATGCTGTATCTCTCCATCACTCCATGACCATGTCTCAGCTGAAGCCAAGAATGTTTAAATAATGGGTCTGACTCTGCTCGAGCGGACCCCGTATGGCTTCATAGCCCCAACTACACTCTGATCTTCTCTGTTGTGGCAGCCCCAATAGGCAGGGTGGTCTGTGAGAGGATCATCCTCAATCCAAGAATATCCTGGCAGACGTTTAACAGCTCAATTAAAAACATTTAATCCTATTCCAACAGTCTTTTAATGTCTCTCTGCAAAAATCAGAAACATGAAAAAAAACATTCAAATAGATTTAAAAAAATATATAAATAATAACGCATTGATTTATAACGCAGTTAAAAAATGTGTATAAATTAAATAAAGTGCTGGAGGCCTATGCCATTCCCCGAGGCATTAAGTGTAAAAGCCAACCATGAATAGACATGCACACTCAGCTCTCACTGCTCCTCTCACTACATCTGAGCTGCAATGCCCAGGCGTGGATGTCAGGAATGTGAGAATCTCTGAAAAGGACCTTGCTGGCAGTTCTTTTCTAGCAATAGCAAAAACAAACCGTTGAAGGAACTCGGGCAGCATCTGTGGAGGGAATGGATAGAAGGCGTTTTGGGTCAGGACCCTTCTTTGGACTGACGGAGTAGGGGTGAGAAAACTGAAACTGAGGGGTGGGGATAGGGCAAAGTCTAGCAAGTGATCAATAGATAAGGTCAGAGAGTCGTAGAGTGATACAACGTGGGAATGGGCCCTTCGGCCCAACTTGCCCACACTGGCCAACATGTCCCAGCTATACTAGTCCCACCTGCCTGCATTTGGTCCATATCCCTCCAAATCTGTGCTGTCCATGTAAGATGACCAATGGGTAATTAGCAGATGGGTGGAGTAAGTAACAAAAGCTAGAGTTGAAAAAGAGACAAATGGGTGCCAGATAAGGAAGAAAGAGAAGGCTGAAATGTAAAGCCAAAGGGAGGGATATGGGTGGAATGGGCGGGAGAAATTGAAAGAGGATAAAAGGGAAAAATGGCACTCAGGGATGGGAGATGTGCATCCAGAGATGTGTATACTTCAGGCTAATAAAATCAGTAAAAGTTGTAGAGACTGGCATGAACAGTAGCACCAGAAAGAAATCAAACTTAGTTTTGGATCCAAAGATAGACACAAAATGCTGGAGTATCTCAATAGATCAGGCAGCATCTCTTTTGGGGATCTGTTATTCTGAAGCAATGTTTCCTTCAGATGGAATTTGGATCTTAGTCTGCTGAAGCTAGATAATGATGATTAGAAGTCTTTCCCTTGCAGTAAATATTAATGAATTCAGCCGCAGTGAGAATAATTTTTGAAAGTCTGTATTTCTCAGCATTGCTAATGGGTAGTTTGGGGTTTGTGGCAGTGTTCTTTCCATGTCATTGAACAGAACTCTCTCCACAAGGTTTTGCTTATCACAGAGTTGGAGTTTGTACCTGTCAAATTGAGCTGGATAGGATCTGTTAGTGAATAAACATTTATCGAGTTTTGAACTTGGTCGTTTTTTTCCCCCTCTACTGCAGCTCGTATATCTGTTTTGGAGACATAGTGATATATTTATGCATAGTCCAGAAACTTCTGCAACTTCTGAAGCAATGACTCTGTGATCCCAGTCTGCTTGTGCAATGATTTCATTGGTATTGTTCATTGTTTTTTCATCAGGGTCTGATCCCTTCATTTCCCAGCTACTAGTAAATATCCACATCTCTAATGGTATACCTGTATCACTCATGGTGTCACCGGGCTTGAATCTGGTTGCTTGGAACTCGCCAATCCCTAGAAGGGCTTGGAACAAGGCCAACTGGCCAAGTGGTCAAATCCAGGTCCAAGTCCCATGCGCCCTTTAGAGCACGTGTGAGTTCTTGATGGTAGCTCCATTGCTCAACTTCACGTGGAATCCAATAGCTCAGCTCGATCGTGCTGGAATTCCTTATAAATTTCACAAGGAAATCTGCTTCTCTCATCCTCTGCCACCTGGCATAGATGGGAATCCCTTGGATTTGGATGGGCATTCTAGACTAAATGGGAATAGGTAAGTAAGGCAGGGTCTTTACAAACACGGCCTTTACTATTACTTATTTTACTTAACTTTAATGTTTTTAGTTATTCACTTGTATCTTAGCATGTTTTAATCTGTTTATATTTTAAATAACTCTTTTAAAAGCTAGTTGTATTAATCCTAATTATTTTTAGGAGTCTCTAAATATGAGAGTTGCTTAAAAACCGTTTTAAACAAATATGCCTCCCAGCTTGGAGAAGTGGGGTGGCTCTGCTCCCAGTCTTGCCTCCCATAAAGGGCTATCAAGGGATTGAAGAGGTAGGGATCTATAGGTACATTGCCTCAGAGCTACTCACTGGCATGTCCCAATGGACACCTCTTAGGTCTGGGGGATTCTGCTTTGTCCATGAATTCATTTTAAGTTCGGGTTTGTGAGACATATCTAAATCGTTCTGTATTAGTAGAGGGCTAACACTCCTGTGTGCTCCAAAGCATTAAAAATCAGTCGACGATGAGCTCAAGCATATGTGGAAGTCTCTTTGTTGCAAAATTTTGTATGTTACCCTATCCGGTTTGGTGGAATTGGCATTGTGGTATGATACTGTGCATTTCTACAAGCAGTTAGACAGAATTATCTTTAGTAGGATTTAAAATAATTGCACAGTTTTGTTACCAATAAATAATTATTGCACAATTATATCTCTGGTTTGAATTATCAAACCTGATTTTTTCTTTAGTTTATGCTTGGGATGATTTCATGTCCTTTGCATACTGTGAAAATCATACTTCGGCTAAGCTTATCATACTTCAGTTAGCCACAACTAACTTCGAACCTTATTCAATTTTTGATGCATTCTGTTTGAATTACTTTTCCCAAAAGCATTAACATCCAGCATTAATTAGCATTGTTTTGGAACACCGTTTTTTTTTCAACTGTCCTATAGTTGATTTATGTACATGTTTTATTTCAAGATTAGAAAACATTCACCTGGTTCTCATTTTACGTGGCTGTTGTTTTTAGTAAATTAAGTCATATTTTAAAATTTACAAAGCAAGCTTCGATGTCTGTTTAGCATTTTACTCTTTCTGTAGCCGCAGCAACTTTTTTAATTATTGAAGATTTTGTGATTGGAAATAATGCCCAATAAATCACTTCTGTCAAAAGAGGTACCTTCCAGAAAATGCGCTTTCTGGTGCCGCAGTCTAACTCTGCATTTGTTCGAAGATCATGTAGGAACAGAGCAATATTTTTCTCATTACGGCAGCAAACCGTTACTGCTTTGAAATTTTTTTGGTATCATCATAGCAACAAATCCATTGTGCTTTTCTTCCTGCTGATACATTTTTGGCTTAAATTCCCAGTAATGTGACTTCCTGCAATGGATAATTCCAGCAAAGCAAGACCCTGATCTTTTCCTTTGCTGCGTGGTTATGTGCGTGCCACTGTGCCAAACTTTTATTGTGTTCTTTTCTTGACAGATTGGTGATGCTTTGTCAAGCAGAGGTTGACCTGCCATAATGCGGATTATTGCCACCTTGCCAGTATTCTGTATAAAATTTAATAGCAAGGATCGAGTTTTTTTTTAGTTATTACTGTTTTTCTACCATAATAACTGCTTGCATTGTCTGGGACCATACTAACAACAAAAGGATAAATACACCTCATACAGTAGGTCCCTCTGGTTATGCCTTGAACATGACACATGTCAGCCTATGATAAATTGGCTCGGTGTCTGTTCAATTTCAAATGCAAAGCTCTGGAGACGGAGGTGTTAGGAAGCAGGCATAATTCTGGCGAGCGGAGGCCTCAGATGCATGGAATTAGTGTGCATAGAACAGATAAGAACGAAAGGAAGTTTGTGCAGGTTTGTCGACTTCCTGGGGTTGAGGTAATATTGGCAGCTGTTAGGTGTGTAAAAAAGCAGCTGCAAGCATGATAATGAATGTAACTAGAATTTGAAGTGACAACTGTATCGGACACATAGGCTGTCTTGTTCCCCCATTTGCACCCATTTGCATGCCAATTAAATAAAAAAAACAAATATTGGGTTCTAGGATTTGTTTGACAAATAATCTGTGGGGCTTAATCAGTGCAACTGGGCCGAGCAGGTTTGGCTCCCTGACAGATGCAGTCTTTGCAAGATTAAAACAGAGGACTGATCCAGATTTTTATCTGGTGCAGAAAGCAGATAGGAGTTTCAATTACTTTATGTCACTGAACTTTATAAAAATTGAGAAAGAATTCCATTTAACATTTTTTCACTTAGATAGCAGCACTGATATTGTGTTTACAATGGGTGGTAGAATTAATTGAAAAGGATTTTTTGTAAGAAAGTGGAGACGGAGAAGTTCCCTTGCTCTCCTTCACACCCACTTTAACTACACTTCTAATTTTACTTTGTAAAATATACTTTTCTTGCATGATTCTTTGCTAAAACAGCCAGGAACACCATTAAACCTGAAATCTATTGAATTCTAAATGTTGCAATACAGACAAACATCTATCAATAATTTGCCAATGGATAGATAGGTAATTGGTCTAAAAGTATTCTGAAAGGCTTCTTCCTTATTCTTCGCAATTCCAAAATAACTAAATTGCTACTTTGTGTTTATTTAAGCAATAAAGTTGAATGCACATGAAACATGGTTTAGACAGTGGTATTATATACTTATTAAAAGTTCTATTTTATTTTGGAGTACGATATTTAGTTGTACAAAATATGTTTCTAATATGATCTGACATAAACAAATACTGTTTTATGGTGTGGGTGTTAGTTATAATTCCACAGTTCGGGTACGTGATAATTAACCGCAGTGAAAATGAAAAAAAATTGTTAACTAACTGTGGTTAATTATCACTTAATGGAACTTGACATGATCCAAAAAAAAACATTCAAAGGCAAATCCATAGATAAATAGAAAATGTCACTTGCTGTAGTGCCGTTGAAAGTATATTCTGTTGACTTTTATAATAACTTTCTGACTTAAAAAAACAGGAATTAAAATCATTTACTGAAGGACTATAACCTAGCCAGAATTTGTAATTTGATCCATAACACATTGAAACATCTAAAGTCAAAGTCTTTTATTCTTAAAACTCTTGGGGCAAAGAAAACGGTTACTTTATTGTTGTCCCTTTTTATATTGAGGCAGTGGCCAATGAACTATTACAGATATTGGTGAGTGAGACAGTATGAGCAGGAGAGTGCTGGCACAGGGCATGCCATCCCGTGAAAGAGCAAACAAGAAAACGATCACTGTTCTCATGGGGTGAAGTTTGCCATCAAATGCAATATTTTCTGGCATCTCACAAACTTCCCCTGTGCAGAACCAGTATTCTTTGGGTGTGTAGGAGGGTCTCCGCCTGAAATGTCACCCATTCCTTCTCTCCAGAGATGCTGCCTTTCCCACTGAGTTATTCCAGCATTTTGTGTCTATCTTCAGTATTCTAGGGTTATTGCTTTACCTATTGTACTTGAGTTTGACTTGGCTGTATTTCTGTCTAGTATTATTTGATCTGATTGGATAGCATGTAAAGCTTACAGGTGACAATAATAAATCTTAAAATTAAACAGAGAGCCAAGAATGGAAATAAAGTGATAAAAGAGAGGGAAGCAGCTGCAAGAGAATTCTTGAAGCTGTGTCCTTGACATGTGATTTCCTGCCTCCATTCTAAAACAAACTATCCAGTTCAGTCCCTCTGCCAGCTGAAACTGGAGAGAGGTTGGCCAACAAGGGGGCCTCTGGAGCATGTACTATCGATGCAAATGTTCTAAACTCTTCTATAGCGTCCACTTCTGTGAAGAGGAGGATGTGCCAAGGTGTCTCCCAGGACATGTCAACCCGATCTTCAAGAAATGTCACAAATCCAAATGTGGTAACCGTGGAGAAACAAGGAACAGTAGATGCCGGTTTACAAAATTCAAAAGTGCTGGAGTAACTTAGCGGGTCAGGCAGCATCTTTGGAGGAAATTGATAGGCGATGTTTCGGGTCGGGGCACTTTCTCAGAGTTTGAAGAAGGGTCCCGACCTGAAACGTCACCTATTCATATTCTCTAGAGATGTTGCTTGACCCGTTGAGTTATACCAGCACGTTGTGTCTTTGCGGTAACTATGGAGTTGTGCTAGCACCCTACTGTTTGCATACATACATGATATCCTCCCAGTAACTGACGAGTAACTCCCGAGAGCAGATTACCTATTGTCCATCCCAAGAACATTTGATCACAAAAAAGTAGAAGCAGCAGTAGGCTACCTGTCCCGCCATTCAATGTGATCATGGCTGATCTGTCCCAGGCTTCAGCTTTTCTTTCTGCACCAGTTCTCCAGAGCATTCAATTCCCTGATCTTTCAAACATTTATCTCCCTCCTTTGTAAATACTTTCAATGATCTAGCCTTCACAGATATTTGGGGAGAAAATTCCAGAAATTCGCCACCTTTCGCAAGAAGAATGCACATATACTTAAAGAGAAGTGCACAGAGTTCCTTGAAAAAATGCCTCCTTGAAAAGGGAATCTAATTGTGTCAATGGCTTGAGGGAATCCTTGGCTTATGATTGATCAAAATTCGGGGTGGCCTGAGTTACCTTGATTTATTTGGTTGGGAGCACACAAAGTCCAGTGTTCGTTTAGTTTAATTTAGATGCAGCGGGGAAACAGGCCCTTCGGCTGACCAAGTCCGTGCCGACCAGCGATCCCCGCACAATATCCAACACACACCAGGGATAATTTACAATTATACCAAGCCAATTAACGTCCAAACCTGTACTTCTTTGGAGTGCGAGGAAACTGGAGATCCCGGAAAAAATCCATGCAGGTCACGGGAGACCGGAAAAACTCCGTACAGACAAGCACCCATAGTCAGGATCGAACCCATGTCTCTGGTGCTGTAAGGCAGCAACTCTACCTCTGTGCCATTGTGCCGCCAAGGGGTTCGTGACTGAAGGAGTGGGCCACCACGCACACTAACCACCCATTCTGCCAAGCGCACCCTGCCCAAACATGGCAGGGTCTTGTACACTTTTGTTCCCACGTGCTCACTTTAGCCGCCTCAGAAGCCACAGAATCGGACTGGAATCAAGTCGTTCTCGATCCTGGTGGATTGCCTGGGAAGAATTCTCGAGAGAGGTGTATTTGCTGAGATCTGTAAGAGTTCTTGGCTGTAGCCTTTCCACTTACCAGCCCACTCTCCATCATAATTCGCAGGCATTAGTCTCGGCTCCAAAAGGAGATTCTGATTTCGATCATGTAGCATTTTTAAAATTAATTGTATAGGTTTTATTGCATCGTTCCATCTTATAAAAGATGTGCTTTGTGGTTCTCTTTGGAAGCTGTTTGCACGTGAGGAGTTATCTTTGTGATTCGCAGACAACAAGGATATATGGAGATTAATAATTCATGATCTTTTTATAAATGTACAGCTATGTCCCCTGAGATATATATGGGTGCTGTCAATATTTTTCAAACTGATCTTGTCTCGTTCCAGCAAAAAGGCTGTTTTATTATAGCTTTTAATATCACATGTTATCACCTTTTACTTTAAAGCATATTTCTAGTTTGTCAGTGCTCAAAATTGTAACAAGAAAAGGAATATTATAATATACAGTGTGTCACCTCTTCAAAATTTCTGATTTGATCTGTAACCAGCACATTGAATCATACAGAAGCCCAGATCATTAATTCTTAATTCTTATGCAAACAGAACTTGTTGCTGTATTGGTGTCATTTTTATATTAGTCTGCTATACACATGATTATTTTTTGTGTTGGACCCATTTGTTCCACCTCATAGTTTATAAATGACTAAAAAGTTGTCTATTTTGCAAGCGTTGCAGATGTCTTAATTAAATGTGATTGTCCACTGGAAAGTAAGAATATGTTTTTTTATTTTTGTCTGAATAAATTGTAGAATAGATAGAAATTGACACACACCTTTAGAACAGGAACCTCCTCTTCAACTTCAATTGAAAATGCAATTTTTTCCACTTACATTTTATTCATGACCTGAACTACTGATTAGGTGTTCTGGCGTGCACAGAAAGACAGACAGGCCTCTAAAGTGCCACAACACTGTGTTATTGCTAGTTGGGGGTTTATATCCATAGAGAGACGGCTAGATTGAGGTTATTTTATGCTTGGGTTGATTCAGTTTCAGATTTCTCATCTCATGTGCAGTTTGCACTTGTACACTTTTGTTGTCTCGTCAAAGGTACTCAGAAGCCTGGGGACTGTTCCTCAAGCTGTTTTGGAAGCAGTTCATTGAGACTGCTTGACTTAGGAAAAAGTTGTTCTATCCCAAGTGTACCCTCAGTTCTCCGGCTGTACGTGGATTCCATCGGGCATCACCGTGTGATCACGGCGTACCCAAGAGTCAATAACAGCATCTCATCAATTCCCAATGTGAAGCTGTCATAACTGACTAAATCCTGATTGGAGAAAGTGGAGGAACATAACCAGATGGGTGGAGTAATGAAACAGAAACGGCAAGAAAATAATTTCCTCCGATCAGTTTCTCAAAACTATTTTGACTTCTACATGGTTTGTCATAAGTCGATCCCCTAAGTTGAAAACATACCTGTATTTATTTGATACCTGTATTTATTTGAGTTAGATATTGCTCTGAGGCTAATGGAATCAAGGGATTTGGGGAGAAAGCAGGAACGGGGTACTGAGTTTGGATGATCAGCCATGATCATATTGAATGGTAATGCTGGCTTGAAGGGCTGAATGGCACCTATTTTTTTTCTGTGTTTCTATGACATTGCAAGATTGGAGAGGTGGGAAGTCAAACTG
Source organism: Rhinoraja longicauda (assembly GCF_053455715.1). Classification (NCBI taxonomy): domain Eukaryota; kingdom Metazoa; phylum Chordata; class Chondrichthyes; order Rajiformes; family Arhynchobatidae; genus Rhinoraja; species Rhinoraja longicauda. The sequence continues at coordinate 79,183,336 of NC_135955.1, read as the reverse complement.
CCTTTGCTTTGCAGAATTTGTAATCAGCTGTATGATAGCAGCATGGTCTTTCCCAGATATTCTTGATATTTTTTACCCCTATCAGATCGGCAAAACATTACTAATGTCCAGCAAAATATTTTAAAGAGAAGAATGCATATACCAACCATTAAAATAATATTGGGATCATTGAAGAGTTAAATAATTCAATGTGTCCAGACACTGATATCATCCTCATGAAACTTCTTGCTCTAATTTCCAAAGTCTACATTTCATATATGAAGTATAAAATAAACTCCATGTTAACCAGAAAAGACTCAAATCCTGCACAATGTGTAATATACATGTGCTATGCATGAAAGTGAAACGTGATCTTGATATTGTACTAATAGGGACATTGAAATATCAAAGGAGTTCGAAACATAGTTCTAAATGCTTCACCAAAATTCAATAATAACATCTTTACATTCTATAAATCCACAGCAATTCTCCTTTTCCAAATAGAATTTAATGCTTTTTCTATATAAAGGGATCACAGAAAATGTTGAGTAAAGGCATGGACAAAATCCATGTCACCGCTGGGGAAGATGTATCAATAATCAGCCAAACTTGCTTTATAAACGTCCTGTAATTGAGAGTATCGGTTTGGTTCTTGCCTAAATTTTTTTTTCAAAAATAATAATTCCAGAAATGATTTAACCATGTCACAAAAAATCTTTCCAAACTAACCAGTCTCACTATCACCATTACTACATTTAAATGAGTGAAGTGTGTATGCAATGTGCATGCATTTCAAAGAATGTATATTTCAGATACATTGTGTGCATTTCGCCATATATTGCAATGTGGGTTTCATTATATTGGATGTTTAAGGGCCTACCCTTCAGAATAATGATTTTATCACAAAGAAACTGCTCATTAAATATAACTCAGAATTTTCCGCTGCAGTCTGATAGCACTGCCTACCACTATGATGGCATTGGGACTTGCGAAAATCAGCAGGTGTGACAAGGCTGCAGAAAACTTTTGAACTCTTAATAATGGAGCCCACAAGTTTAGCAGCGAACCAATATGCATAACCTCCTTAAAATAAAGTTGTTCTTTTAGTAGAAGAGGATGTGCAGTGCAGTAACAGATATCGTAGTCTCAGTAGAATAAAAATACTCGCTGCCTTGTCCTCAGGCTTGTGAGAAAGAAAAGTCCAGTGATGACTTATTGGAAATATCTGGATGACGAAGTACCCAAACATTTTACAAGGCTATGTTATGATTGAATACACAATTAATTATGATATAGTCTATTTAGAGATTATTCATTTATAGAATAATAAAATTTACTAAATATTCCTGTACTCAGGAATTAATAATCACCTAAACTTATGAGCTGTAAAACAAACAGCGTGCAATCATTGCCATGTGTTAATAATATTCCAAATAAATGTAAGAAATTAATCAAATAAACCAATAGATTAATGATTGAATATTTGGACAACATTTACAGTTGTAGTTATGATTTTTTGTCAACAGATATATTTCAAATTTATTGAACTCTCAGATATTAAACACAGTGGACATTAAGAAAGATTTGTGATGTTTTCAAAGAAACCATGACAATAGAAATCAAATGGGATAAAGATCAATCTTAATCTACTGTGTTAATAAATTTAAAAAATGGCTTCAATTTGCCAGTCTATTCACACTGAATGTCATAAATACCACTCTCAGAGAAATTCATAAATCATAGTATAATGCAATTATGAGTGTTGAAATTACAACAAGCAAACTACTGTGTGGGAGACCTTCAACAAGACTACAAAAGTAGCTTCAACAGAGAGACTAACTATGTAGGAAAGTGACCTTGTATCCACCTTCTTGAGTGTTTTCAAGAATAGTCAATAAACATTGACTTTCCAAGTGGCACCCACATAAGTATAAAGGAACATAATAAATAGGATAAGATGTAGACAAACAGCAACTCTCCTGTAGAAAAGAAACATGCCTGATCTGAATATTGGTCACTTTCTTCTTTGATTCCCATAACTCTAGATTTCAATAGAATCTGAAAAATCTAATAATGAATAAAGGACTGCTTAAGCATCTTTCTTGCTCAGATTAAATTCTCCAATTTTTCCCCCTGCACCATGCTGACCAGTTGCCCCATTCAAGCTAATCCAATTTACTCATGTTTAGCCCATATCCCACTAAATCTTTCCTATCTCTGTTCCTGTCCAAATGTCTTTTAAATGCAGTTATTGTTTCTGGGTCGACTGCCCCCTCTGGCAGCTCGTTCCATATACTCACCAAACTCTGAGTGAAAAAGTTGCCCCTTAGGTTCGCATTAGATTTTGCCACTCTGACCTTAAAACTATGTCCTCATGTTTTTGATTCCCCTAACCTGGGTAAAAGACTCTGTACATTCACCTTTTCGATTCTCCTCAACTGTCCTTGGCAAAGTAGCAGTAACTTTCCCCTGACTGTCAGTCTGAAGAAGTGTCTCGACCCAAAATGTCATTGATTCCTTCACTCCAGGGATGCTGTCTGACCCGTTGGGTTACTCCAGCTTTTATCTATCATAAGGTCTATCTTTGCTTTAAACCAGCATCAGCAGTTCCTTCCTACTCATAGCAGTATGGCAAACACAAAATGCTGGAGTAACTCAGTGGGTCAGGCAACATCTCGGGAGAGAAGGAATGGGTGACGTTTCAGGTCGAGACCCTTCTTCAGACTGATGTCAGGGGAGGGGGCGGGACAAAGATTGAAAGTAGTCAGAGACAGGAAGATTAGTAGGAGAACTGGGAAGGGGAGGGGATATAGAGGGAAAGCAGGGACTATCTGAAGTTGGAGAAGTCGATGTTCATTTCGCTTGGGTAGTTTACACCCCAGCGACACAAAAAGCTGGAGTATCTCAGTGGGAAAGGCAGCATCTCTGGAGAGAAGGAATGGGTGACATTTTGGGTTGAGACCCTTCTTCAGACTGGTTAGGAATAAGGGAAACGTGAGATATAGATGATGATGTTGGGTCAGCACCTTTCTTCTGATTTCCTAGTTCCCTACATTCCAGGGGCAATCAACTACAAACGCTCACGCAATCACAGGGAGAAAGTGCAAACACCACACAGACAGCACACGATGTCGGGATTGAACCTGGGTCTCTGTTGGTGTGAGGTCAGCTCAACCAGCTGTGCCTCTGACCCATCCCCGGATATTTATTAGGAGGTTTTTGTAGAATTGCGTTCCAATCTATAATCCATTCTGCTTTTATTCTGACTATGTTTTGACATAGAGATTGTTACAAATGAGTGGTTTGCTGGGCCATTTCAGAAGGTAGTTGAAGGTCAACCAAAGTGCTACAGATCTGGTGTAACCTACAATATGAAGATAGATGGCAGGTTTCATTCCCTCAGGGATTTTCATGAACAGGATATTTTCTTCCAAAAAGCCGGTCATTCCAAAGTCACTTTGTTCGAAAGATCCTTTTAATTAACCCAATTTAAATTCCCAGCTGCTGTGGTGGTATTTGAACTTGTTTCTCAGGATCATTAGCCCAAATCCTCTGAATACTGATTCAAAATAACAAAACCATCGGGCGTGACTGCTAACATATTGCATATTATTGCACGGGACATGATGATCTTTAATTTGGAATCCTAGTCCATAAATCAGATCGTTTTTCTGTGAAAATTGAAAGCCACGAGTACTCCTACAAAGCAAGTACAAAGTCATTGCAGTGTGTGGTAGAAGTTCACCACTGAATGTTTTACATTACAAAATCATATTCCAGGTATATCAAATTATTAGAGGCATACATCAGGTAGATAGTCAGATCCTTTGTCCCAGGTGGAAATGCCCAAAACTAGAGGGCATAGCTATAAGGTAAGAGGGCAAAATTTAATGGAGATATGTGGATCAAGTTTTTTGTCCATAGTGTGTGGTGGGGGCCCATTTCCAGGGGTGTTGGTGGAAGCAGATATGATACTGGCTTTTAAGAGGCTTTTGGATAGGCCATCTATAAAACATGATGCCAAGGGTAAACATGATACCACACTTGGCATCATGTTTACCCTTGGCATCATGTTTTACAGATGGCCTATCCAAAAGCCTCTTAAAAGCCAGTATCATATCTGCTCTCATCTGCCTGTATCATAACTGATCTCATCTGCCTGTGCATGATTCATGTCCCTCTAATCCCTGCATCTCCATTGGTTCTATGCTATCCTGCTTTAGCATCAGCTCCCCCTACACACCAGGGGCAATTTACAGAGGCCAATGAACCTACAAACACACTCATCTTTGGGATGTGGGAGGAGGTGGAAACATCGAGAAGAAACCCATGCGGTCATAGGGAGAAAAAGAAAACTCCACACGGGCAGCAACTGAGGTCAAGATCAAACCTGTGTCTCCGGCGTAGTGAGGTAGCAACACTACCAGCTGCACCACCGTTCTGCCTTTATCATCAGCTGTTATATCCTCTGGAGTTCATAAGAGGCATGCTGGCTTTAGGCAATAATAATATGAGGGATAAGAATAAGGGTTCACCATCCAGCATGTCCTGCCAATCATTTGACTGGGTGAAGTGATCTCAATCTCACCTCAGGTAGACACAAAATGCTAGAGTAACTCAGTGAGACAGGCAGCATCTCTGGAGAGAAGGAATGGGTGACGTTTTGGGTGACCCTTCTTCAGACCATGATCCCAAAAAATGTACAGCCCTCCGCTCACTCGGCATCAACCCCAACATTATAATCAAACCCGCCAACAAGGGAGGTGCCGTGGTAGTCTGGCATGCTGACCTCTGGCTGAGGGCAGGCAACATCTCTCAGACACCACCTCCTAGTTATCCTTGGACCATGATCCCAAAAACTCCTCTCTCAGTCTCACCTCCACTCTCATGTTCTCCTGAACAACTCAATCTCAAACTTGAATGTCTTCAATGACTCCACAACCATAACTGTTAGAGGTAGAGAATTCCAAAGATTTTCAACCTTATGGAAGTAGGAATACCTCCTAATTCTCTTTATAGTGTAGGTGATTCCTTTTTCTCAAACTGTACTCCCTAGATCTGGGGTTAATCCATGAGAGGGAACATCCTCTTAACATCTGCCTTGTCCAGATGCTGGAGAATTTTACCCTAATTTCTCAAACTCCAATTGGGACATTCCACAGACTAGCCAGTGAGACCCACAATTATTCCCAGCATATGATGTTTGAGGGATGGACTGTGGAGTATCAGGTATAGGATTTGAGTACCTGCTTGAATGCACCTAAAACCTACTTCCTAATAGAACAAGAGCAGGCTGCTGAAATATCAATGGCCCCAGCTTGAATCAGTAGAACAATGTAACTTGTAAGTTTGAATTGTAAGCAGATGGGTCTAGTTTGAGACCGTCTCTCAAAGTCATCCCATTGATAAGATCAGAATGTTATGTGTAAGAAGGAACTGCAGATGCTGGATTACACTGAAGATAGACATTAAAAGCTGGAGAAACTCGGAGGGACAGGCAGCATCTCTGGAGAGAAGGAATGGGTGACGTTTCAGGTCAAGACCATTCTTCAGACTGGATCCGAAATGTCACCCATTTCTTCTCTCCGGAGATACCGCCAGTCCTGCTGAGTTACTCCAGCAGTTTTTTGTTTAGATCAGAATGTTAGTTCCGCCCACCAAGTCTATGCCAACCAGTGACCACCCATACACTAGTTCTATCCTATACACTGGGGACAATTTACAGAGGCCAATTAACCTACAAATTCTGGATGTCTTTGGAGTGTTGGAGGAAACCGGAGCACCTGGAGAAAACCCAGACGGTCACAGAGAATGTACAAACTCTGTACAGACATCACCTGTAGTCAGGATCAAACCCAGGTCTCTGGCGCCGTAAGGCAGCAACTCTACCATTGTGTCACCATTTCTATTGGAAGCTTATAGCAAAGCGCTTCCTTTTTTCAGGCTAAAGAATTTAAATATTTAAAAAAGGCATCTTCTTCAACTCAAAATTACCAACATCTTGTTTCAGTGAGCATAAAGATTTTTGTATACATAAGATGCAAATATTATTGCATTTGCATTCTGCCGATTTCTATCTTCCATTTCTTCATTAGTTGCTTGTCCCTTCGAGCCAAATTGTTCAGAAGCAAAGGCTTTCCATATATGAAGAAGCTTCCATTAGATTGAAACCAGAAAATGCAACTCTCTTGAAAAAGAGAGGAAGCCAGAAAGCAGAGCAGCATGGTGAAGCAGTGGTTGAGTTGCTGCCATACAGCACCAGAGACCCAGGTTCGATCCTGACTATGGGTGCTGTCTGTATGGAATTTATACGTTCTCCCCGTGACCTGCGTGGGTTTTCCGCGTGGGTGCCCAGGTTTCCTCCCAAACTCCAAAGATGTACAGGTTTGTAGGCTAATTGGCTTGAAAAAACTGTAAATTGTCCTCAGTGCGAGTAGGATAGGTTTATTTTAGTTTAGAGAAACAACATGGAAACAGGCCCTTAAGCCCACTGGGTCCATGCTGCCCTGTGATCCCCACATACTAACACCTTAGTACCTAATCAGATGTACAGCACTTTGGTCAACGTGGGTTGTTTTTAAATGTGCTATACAAATAAAATTGACTTGACTTGACTTGACTATCCTACACACATGCCTTGGTGGGCCGAAGGGCCTGTTCCTGCACTGTATCTCTGAAGTGAATTAAACTAAACTAAACTAAACAGGGCACAGCAGGCCAGTTAGCTTTAACACCTGTCATGGGGAAATGTTAGAAGATATTAGTTATTTCATGATGGCATTATAGCAAGGAACTTTAAAAATTCAAGGTTATCAGGCAGAATCAACCTGGTTTACTGGAAGAAAAGTTATGTTTGACCTATTAATTGAGGATATGCGATAAAGTCATATATGCTGTCAATAAAAGAGAACCAATGGATTTACCATGAAGACATTTCCAGAAGGCATTTGAAAAGGCCTGGCATCACAGTTAATTGAGGAAAATAAAAGCTCTTGATTCAGGAAGTAACACGTTGGCATGGAATGAAGATTAACAGGAGACAATGGTCGTAATTCCGTTGGCAAGATGTAATAATAGGGTGCTCGGCACCACAAAAAATTATAATTTACATAAATGACTTTCATACCAGAGGTGGCGTTATTAAATTTTCTGATGACACAAAGATAGATAGGCCAACAATTTGTGAAAAGGATACTTCAAAGAGATATGGATAGGTTCAACGGGTGGACAAACCTAGTGCCAAATAGAGTATAATGTGGAAAAAATTTAATGTTTTGCACTTTAGCAGAAATAAATGGGGCACATTAAGTTTTTGACAACTAGTTAATGCCAGAAACAATACTTTTCAGCACATACAGTTCCATGTCAGTGTTAACTTACTCTCCTCTCTGGCTCTCTCAAGCATACATGGTATGTTAACATAGTTCCACAGTACAAATAATCATCACTTTTTATTTTTCTCAAAATAGGTTTAAATAAGTTAATCGGCTTTTTCTCTGCCCCAACTTGCTGTGAGCATGCATTTAAATTCCTTTTTTTGACATTACAAAATACAATGAAAATTATTTCTATGATAACATACTTTATTCATAACTTTATATATTGCTAATCAGATGCGCATAAAATTCTAGAGCTTTGAAATATCAGCTTTCATTAAGTCAGTGTGGGTAGCTCCATTTGGATATATTTTTGGTGACCTGATGAGATTTGTTAACCTCCTTACCCTATTACAAATAAGTGTGATAAAGGTGTAAAAGTATAATCAGTTTCTGATGTATTAAATATTTTAGCATAATGTGATTGAGGCATGAATGATTCACTGGTCCCTGCAACAGTTTCTGCAAATATTCATGTTCAAAACCTCCAATGCCCTGTGTCATGAAATGAGGGCTCTCATTTGAGGTACCTTGCAAATCCCATCTTTTTTTGAAATTATCAGCGTTTATAGATTTACCATTATTATTGTTAAAAGAATTTACAGTTGTGCAAGGTGTTGGCAGGGCTGCAAATGGAGTATTGTGTAAGAAGGAACTGCAGATGTTGGTTTACACCAAAGATGGACACAAAATGCTGGAGTAACTCAGCGGGTCAGGCAGCATGTCCAGAGAGAAGGAATGGGTGATGTTTCGGGTCGAGACTGAAGAAGGGTCTCAACCCAGAACATCACCCATCCCTTCGCTCCAGAGATGTGCATGTCCCGCTGAATTATTCCAGCATTTTGTGTCTAACCTGGAGTATTGCGTTCGGTTTTGGTCACTCTACTATTTTAGAGTGCATAGAAAATATGGATTTATGAGGATATTGCCAGAAGTCAAGTGGCTGAGCTAAAGGGAGAGGTTGGGCAGGCTAGGACTTTATTCCTTGGAGGGCAGGAAGCTGAGGGGTGATCTTATAGAGGTGTACAAAATCATGAGAGAATAGATAGGATGAATGTGCTGAGTCCTATTCCCAGGATAGAAAAAAAGAGGTGCAGGAGCAGGCCATTTGGCTGATCATCTAAAATCAGTACTCTGTTCCTGCTTTTTCCCCAGATCCCTTGATTCCTTTAGCTCTAAGAGCTAAATCTAACTCTGTCTTGAAAACATCCAGTAAATTGGTCTCCACTGCCTTCTGTGGCAGAGAATGTCACAGCAAACTTGGAGATGTCACATTTAATTACCTCATCTAAATCGTTAATATATATTGTAAATAACTGGAGTCCCAGCACCGATCCTTGTAGCACCCCACTAGTTACTGCCTGCCATTCTGAAAAAGATTCGTTAATTCCTACTCTTTGCTTCCTTTCTGCCAAATAGTTCTCTATCCATGTCAATACCCTACCTCCAATACCATGTGCTCCAATTTTGCACACTAATCACTCATGTGGGACCTTGTCAAGGGCTTTTTGAAAGTCTTGATACACCACATCCACTGCTCTCCCTTATCCATTCAACTTGTTACAACCTCAAAAAATTCCAGAAGATTAATCAAGCATGATTTCCCCTTCATAAATCCATGCTGACTTTGACCGATCCTGTCACTGCTTTCCAAATGCGCTGCTATAACATCTTGACCAATCGACAGGCATCTTCCCCACTACTGATGTAAGGCTAACTGGTCTATAATTCCCCATTTTCTCTCTCCCTCCTTTCTTAAAAAGTGGGGTTGCATTGGCACTAGCACCCCACTAGCCTCCAGTCCATAGGAACTGATCCAGAGTCGAGAGATCTGGTGATCATACTAGGGCCACCTCCTAGAGTACTATGGGATGCAGACCATCAGGCCATGGGTATTTATCTGCTTTCAGTACCAACAGTTTAACTAACACCATTTCCTGAATAATGTGGATTCCCTTCAGTTCCTCCCCCCCACTAGATCCTCGGTCCGCTAGTATTTCTGGGAGATTTTTTGTGTCTTCCTTAGTGAAGACAGAACCAAAGTACTCATTTAACTGTTCTGCCATTTCTTTGTTTCCCATTATAAATTCACCTCTGATTGTAAGGGACCTACATTTGTCTTCACTAATCTTTTCCTTTTTACAGATTTAAAGAAGCTTTTAGAGTCAGTTTTTATATTCCCTGCAAGCTTTCTTTCATGCTCCCTTTTCCCCCTATTAATTCACCCTTTTGTCCTCCTCTGTTGCGTTCTAAATTTCTCCCAGTCCTCCGGTTTGCTGATTCCACTGGTCAATTTATATGCCTTTTCCTTGATTTCCCTCATTAGCCACGATTGAGCCGTCTTCCCTGTTTTATTTTTTCGCCAGACAGGGATGACCAATTTTTGGAGTTCATCCATGCTGTCTTTAAATCTTTGCCATTGTATCTCCACCGTCAACCCTAAGTAAAATTTGCCAGTCGATCCTAGCCAATTCCCGCCTCATACCTTCAAAGTTTCCTTTCTTTAAGTTCAAGACCATAGTCTATGAATTAACCTTGTCACTTTCCATCCTCATGCAGAATTCCTCCTGTTCAGGCAGATACAATAACATCTAAAAGTCATTTGGATGGGTACTTGGATAGGAAATGATTAGAGAGATATGGGGAACAAAGAAATGGCAGACGAGTTAAACCGTTACTTTGGATCTGTCTTCACTGAGGAAGATACACACAATCTCCCAAATGTTCTAGGGGCCGGAGAACCTAGGGTGATGGAGGAACTGAAGGAAATCCACATTAGGCAGGAAATTGTTTTGGGTAGACTGATGGGACTGAAGGCTGATAAATCCCCAGGGCCTGATGGTCTGCATCCCAGGGTACTTAAGGAGGTGGCTCTAGAAATAGTGGAGATCATTTTTCAATGTTCTATAGATTCAGGATCAGTTCCTGTGGATTGGAGGATAGCAAATGTTATCCCACTTTTTAAGAAAGGAGGGAGAGAGAAAACGGGTAATTATAGACCAGTTAGTCTGACATCAGTGGTGGGGAAGATGCTGGAATCAATTATAAAAGACGAAATTGCTGAGCATTTGGATAGCAGTAACGGGATCATTCCGAGTCAGCATGGATTTACGAAGGGGAAATCATGCTTGACAAATCTACTGGAATTTTTGGAGGATGTAACTAGGAAAATTGACAGGGGAGAGTCAGTGGATGTGGTGTACCTCGACTTTCAGAAAGCCTTCGACAAGGTCCCACATAGGAGATTAGTGGGCAAAATTAGGGCACATGGTATTGGGGGTAGGGTACTGACATGGATAGAAAATTGGTTGACAGACAGAAAGCAAAGAGTGGGGATAAATGGGTCCCTTTCGGAATGGCAGGCAGTGACCAGTGGGGTACCGCAAGGTTCGGTGCTGGGACCCCAGCTATTTACGATATACATTAATGACTTAGACGAAGGGATTAAAAGTACCATTAGCAAATTTGCAGATGATACTAAGCTGGGGGGTAGTGTGAATTGTGAGGAAGATGCAATAAGGCTGCAGGGTGACTTGGACAGGTTGTGTGAGTGGGCGGATACATGGCAGATGCAGTTTAATGTAGATAAGTGTGAGGTTATTCACTTTGGAAGTAAGAATAGAAAGGCAGATTATTATCTGAATGGTGTCAAGTTAGGAGGAGGGGGAGTTCAACGAGATCTGGGTGTCCTAGTGCATCAGTCAATGAAAGGAAGCATGCAGGTACAGCAGGCAGTGAAGAAAGCCAATGGAATGTTGGCCTTCGTAACAAGAGGAGTTGAGTATAGGAGCAAAGAGGTCCTTCTACAGTTGTACCGGGCCCTGGTGAGACCGCACCTGGAGTACTGTGTGCAGTTTTGGTCTCCAAATTTGAGGAAGGATATTCTTGCTATGGAGGGCGTGCAGCGTAGGTTCACTAGGTTAATTCCCGGAATGGCGGGACTGTCGTATGTTGAAAGGCTGGAGCGATTGGGCTTGTATACACTGGAATTTAGAAGGATGAGGGGGGATCTTATTGAAACATATAAGATAATTAGGGGATTGGACACATTAGAGGCAGGAAACATGTTCCCAATGTTGGGGGAGTCCAGAACAAGGGGCCACAGTTTAAGAATAAGGGGTAGGCCATTTAGAACGGAGATGAGGAAGAACTTTTTCAGTCAGAGAGTGGTGAAGGTGTGGAATTCTCTGCCTCAGAAGGCAGTGGAGGCCAGTTCGTTGGATGCTTTCAAGAGAGAGCTGGATAGAGCTCTTAAGGATAGCGGAGTGAGGGGGTATGGGGAGAAGGCAGGAACGGGGTACTGATTGAGAGTGATCAGCCATGATCGCATTGAATGGCGGTGCTGGCTCGAAGGGCTGAATGGCCTACTGCTGCACCTATTGTCTATTGTCTATTGTCTATTAGCTTTGACGGGCATTTTGGTCAGTATGAATACGTTGGGCCAAAGAGCCTGTTTCCATACTGTACGACTCTATGATGCCAACTGTCTACTAATTAATAGTTCTGTAAGAGGGCATTCAAGAAAACACAGAGGGTTGTGGATGTATCCCAGTCCATCACACAGATCATAAATGCAGAGGTGACCATGGGCTTCATAAATAGAGGGTAGATATTTGATGGAGTAGCAGTACAATCTTGCATATAGCATTATCTAATTTATTCAAAAAGAAAATTGTATGTGAAAATCAGGGATTCATTATTTATGCCATGAAGTTGTGGCCCAGTGACGCAGCTGGTGGAGCTGCTGCCTCACAGCGCAAGAGACCTAGGTTCAATCCTGACCTTGGGTGCTGTCTGTGTGGGTTTTGCATGTTCTCCCTGTGTGCTCTGGGTACTCCTCGCACATCCTAAAGACCTGTGGGATTGTGTGTTAATTGGCTACTGCAAATTGCCCCTAGTGTGTTGACAGAAGATGTGAAGGTGGGAGGACATTGGGCTGGTTCGAAGACAGCCTGGGTCAGAGGGACAGTTTCCATGCTGTATCTCTAAACTAAAGCCCAAGGTTTCTCCATGCATGTTAGATGAGGCTTTCCAGAATGACATATAGGAAGGAACTGCAGATGCTGGTTTAAACCGAAGATAGACACAACAATCTGGAGTAACTCAGCGGGACAGGCAGCATTCCTTATATATAAAAGGAATAGGTGACGTTTTGGGTCGAGACCCTTCTTCAGAATGATGCCTGCATTAGCGAGTATTAGCTGCAGGGAGAGACTTGGATATTTTCTCTGAATTATCCAATTGTTTCTGCTGGGAATTCTCTACTTTTTCTGCTGGGAGTCCAGATTGAACAACAAAAAAAACAATTACGAGAGCCATAGATACGGTAGATAGTCAGAACCATTTTTACAGGATGGAAAAATCAAATAGTAAAGTTAATATGAAAGGGGCGAATTTTAAAGCATCTGTGTGGGGCAAGCTTATTTTATACGGTGGGTGGTGAATGCCTGGAATGTGTTGCCAGGAGTGGTGGTTGAAACGGATTCAATTGTGTCATTTAAGAGACTTTTGGATAAGCATATGTATATGCAGGATCTGTTCCTGTTCTATGTTCTATTTGCGAAGTGTACAATAATATTCAGTATTCTGCATTCTACAACTATATGATGTAATAGGCATTCAATATTTGATCATTTAGTGTAGTCTTATGATTAAACAGTTTTGTATTCAATTTGATTTGTTGGTTGATAATCGTCTTCAATAGTATTAATACCATCTGTACTTCTTCCTTCATTATTTGCACGGTCATCATGAGACAGAAGGCTATTCACCCATTCAGCCAGAGCATCTCCCAGCAGATCAATCCCATCAGTCCCATTCATCCTCATCTTATTCCCATATAGCCCTGCATGTTATTCCCTCTCAATCATCCTCCAACATCCTGAATCTTAGAAATTCCTATGCCACTTACCTGTACTAAGATTGCATATACAGTACTTTCCACATTCGTGATTTGTCCCTGAAACGCAGACTTATTCTATTTCAGAGTAAATGAGACACATTCAAATCAAAATGTCATTTGGTGGATAATATCACTAGATGTTAGTTGCTGACACTACAACATGGAATAACACACAATTCCTGTGGTCATCCACCTTATATTAATTTATCACCAACGTTAGAATTATTTGCCCATGCAGTGGCGTAACTGGTAGAGCTGCTGCCTCACAGTGGCAGAGACCCGAGTGTGATCCTGGCTTCGGGTGCTGTCTGTGTGGAGTTTGCACGTTCTCCCTGTGACCACGTGGGTTTCTTCTGGGTATTCCAGTTTCCTCCCACATGCCAAAGACGTGCAGGCTTGTAGGCTAAATGGTCTCTGTGAATTTGCCCCAAATATGTAGGGAGTGGGTGCAAAAATGGGATAACAGAGCTTGTGTGAACGGGTGGTCAATGGTTGGCGTGAACCTGGTGAGGTGAAGAGCTGTTTCCAATAGTGTATCTCCAAGCAAACAAACTAAAGGGCGGCATGGTGGCACAGCAGTAGAGTTGCTGCCTTATAGCGAATGCAGTGCCAGAGACCCGGGTTCGATCCCGACTACGGTTGCTGTCTGTAAGGAGTTTGTACATTCTCCCCGTGACCTGTGTGGGTTTTCTCCGAGATCTTCGGCTTTCTCCCACACTCCAAAGAAGTACAGGTCTGTAGGTTAATTGGCTTGGTAAATGTTAAAATTATCCCTAGTGGGTGTAGGATAGTGTTAAAATGGGGGGATCGCTGGTCGGTGCGGACCCAGTGGGCTGAAGGGCCTGTTTCCATGCTGTATCTCTAAACAAAACTAAACTAATCACGGGTAGTTTCCGTAAACTAATAAAAGGATACAAATATTGGAGTAACTCAGTGGGTCAGGCAGCTTCTCTGGACAACATGAATAGGTGACGTTTCGGATCAGGACCCTTCTTCAGACCAATCAGACCCAGCACTTTGGATCCTTCTGTGTACATCAGCATCTGCAGTTCCTTGGTTCTAAATCACTGGGCTAATTCTTCTTGGAGAGCTGTCTCCTTGTAATGTCTTCTTGTATTAAGCAAAACACCCAGCTTTTTCTTTTTGAATATTTAGTGATTAACAGCCATAAATGTGAAAAACATTCTTGGATCTCCGTTGATATATTGGATTGAATCACTTAGCTACAGAAGGAAATATATTTTGTACCCAAAAGACGGCAAATCATGTGTCAAGTTGATTTCCTTTCCTTAAATTTATTGAATACCATTACAAAGGCTGTCAGTCAATTGCAGTTAACTTTCATGCATGATGTCTTTATTTCTTGGCAATTTATTTTCCCTCACATGTTAAACATTGAAGTTACAGGAAGAGGAGGCGGCAGGGTAAGTGTGGGATATATATATATATATATATATATATATATATATATATATATATATGTGTGTGTGTGTGTGTATGTATATGTATCTATATATCTACATACTACTAAAACTCAGATCTTGTGTTATATATATATATATGCGCGTAACAGCGGTTTCTCTGATTTCGTCAAAACGGTGAACCGTAGCGCCACGATTTTTGCACCGCCTTAATCACCACGCGGTTATCTGCTGCAAAATTGTTTTTTATTTAATTCGGTCGCATGTTTTTTAAGTTACAGAGGTTTTAAAGCGCTCCCCCCCCCCCCCTAAATTATAGGGGGCGCTGTGGTGCGGATTTATTGAAGGTCTTCAGATTATGATGTCACAATGCCCCTGTGAGATGGGGGATACATTGTTGCGAATACAGGCGCTGTGGTGCGGATTTATTGAAGGTCTTCGGCTTATGATGTCACAATGCCCCTGTGAGATGGGTGATACATTGTTGCGAATACAGATCGCCGTGAGAAGCACTTGGTCAAGTCAAGTCAAGTCAATTTTATTTGTATAGCACATTTAAAAACAACCCACGTTGACCAAAGTGCTGTACATCTGATTAGGTACTAAGGAAAAAAATGAAATATACAGTGGCACGCAAACAGTTCACAGTACCTCCTCAATGAGCCTCAAACGCTAGGGAGTAGAAATAGGGTTTGAGCCTGGACTTAAAGGAGTGGATGGAGGGGGCAGTGCTGATGGGGAGAGGGATGCTGTTCCACAGTCTAGGAGCTGCAACCGCAAAAGCTCGGTAACCCCTGAGCTCGGTCCCCCATCCACGAAGGGGGACTGGGGAGGGGGACAACAGGGGTCGTTGCGGAGGGGGCTTGGTGGTGGGGGAAAGAGGGGTACTGGGAAAAGGGGAGGTCCCCCTTCCCCCCTCAACCCCTTCATCCCCCCTCCTTCCCACCTCCATCCCCACTCCCTCCCCCCTCCTCCCCCTCCCTCCCCAACTCCCTCCCCCTCCCTCCCCACCTCCCTCACCCATCCCCCCCTAACTCCCCCCACTCCCTCCTTCCCTCCATCCCTCCCTCCCCCAATCCCTCCCCCCTCCCTCCACCCTTCCATCCCTCTCCCCCTCCCCCCTCCTTCCACCCTCCCTCCCCTCTCCCGGTTACAATGGAAATCCTACGGGGACGGGCCCAACGGGGAAAGAGGGGTACTGGGAAAAGGGGAGGTCCCCCTCCCTCCCCGTTCCCCCCTCCCTCCCCCTCCCCCCTTACCCACCTCCCTCCACTCTCCCTCCCCCCTCCCCCCTTCCCCCCTCCACCCCCCTCCCCTCCCTCCCCCTCCCCTCCTCCCTCCACACCTCCCTCCGCACCTCCTCCCTCCCTCCCTCCCCCTTCCCTCCCTCCCCTCCCGGTTACAATGGAAACCCTACGAGGACAGGCCCAACGGGGAAAGAGGGGTACTGGGAAAAGGGGAGGTCCCCTTCCCTCCCCCTTCCCCCCTCCCCTCCACCCCTCCCTCCCCCTCCCCCCTACCCCTCTCCCTCCCCCCTTCCCCCCTCCCCCCTCCCTCCCCCTCCCCCCTCCCTCCCCCTCCCCTCCTCCCTCCACACCTCCCTCCTCCCTCCCTCCCCCTTCCCTCCCTCCCCTCCTCCCGGTTACAATGGAAACCCTACGAGGATGGGCCAATGGGGAAAGAGGGGTACTGGGAAAAGGGGAGGTCCCCCTCCCTCCCCCCTCCCCTCCCCCTCCCTCCCCTCCCCCTCCCTCCCCCCTCCCCTCCCCCTCCCTCCCCCCTCCCCCCTCCCCTCCCCCTCCCTCCCCCCTCCCCCTCCCTCCCCCCTCCACCCGCCTCCCTCCCCCCTTCCCCCCCTCCCCCTCCCCTCCTCCCTCCACACTTCCCTCCTCCCTCCCTCACCCTTCCCTCCCTCCCTCCCCCTTCCCTCCCTCCCCTCCTCCCGGTTACAATGGAAACCCTACGAGGACGGGCCCAACGGGGAAAGAGGGGTACTGGGAAAAGGGGAGGTCCCCATCCCTCCCCCCTTCCCCCCTCCCCCCTCCCTCCCCCCCCTCCCCCCGCTACCCGCCTCCCTCCCCTCTCCCTCCCCTCTCCCTCCCCTCTCCCCCCCCCTTCCCCCCCTCCCTTCCCTCCTCCCTCCACACCTCCCTCCTCCCTCCCTCCCCCTTCCCTCCCTCCCCTCCTCCTGGTTACAATGGAAACCCTACGAGGACGGGCCCAACGGGGAAAGAGGGGTACTGGGAAAAGGGGAGGTCCACCTCCCTCCCCCTTCCCCCTCCCCTCCCCCTCCCTTCCCCTCCCCCTCCCCTCCCCCCTCCCTCTCCCTCCCCTCTCCCTCCCCTCTCCCTCCCCTCTCCCTCCCCTCTCCCTCCCCTTCACCCCTCCCCTCCCCCTCCCTCCCCCTCCCCCCTACCCCCCTCCCTCCCCTCTCCCTCCCCCCTCCCCCCTCCCCTCCCCCTCCCTCCCCCTCCCCTCCCTCCCCCACCCCTCCTCCCTCCCCCTTCCCTCCCCCGAACCCTCCCCCTTTCCTCCCCCCCACTCCCCTCCCGGTTACAATGGAAACCCTACGAGGACGGGCCCAACGGGCACACTTGTGCTAGTATATATATATATATGTGTGTATGTGTGTATGTATGTGTGTATATATGTGTGTATGTGTGTGTGTATATATATATATAGAGAGAGAAAGCTGGCAGACAATTCATCCTCTCCGAACAGAAAACAAAAGCTTGACATAATGGCACACAGGTCAAACTAAATACCAATATAATCAATGCGGCAGCCCAGAAATGATAACTGCAAATCAGTCACTTAAATATTTAACAAAGCCTGTAACCACATAAATATGAGATTGAAACCAAGAGTGAGTCGATTAGAATTTTTTTATTACGAGCTTAATGATGATTTGAACAAGTTGACAGCTGAAGTTATCAGAATAATGACTATTTATATAGTGTCTTTTATATGGTCAAATGTCCGAAGATACTTGGCTGGAAAGTAACTAAATGTTTGAGCGAGCCACATGAGGAGACATAAAGGTTGTTGGCAGAAAGCATTTTGTGTGGTCTTTAAGTTTAAGGTAAATAGAAAATGGTGGCCTGCTAGGAGTGTGTTGGATTAGGTAGGTCTGCAGAAAGCTACAGTCTGAAGAAAGGTCTCGACCCAAAACGTCACCCATTCCTTCTCACCAGAGATGCAGCTTGTCCCGTTGAGTTACTCCAGCTTTTTGTGTCCATCTTCGAAAGCTACAGTGAAACTAGATTTGATCAGCCAGGTTGGGATTGTGTACAGAAGCAGTGAGGAATGTATTGTTGCAGTGTACAGGCACATTCATTAATTTGGCAAACTGCAAAATAATATTCAAAGTACCAAATATGACATTTGTTTGAAGATAACATAATAATTCTACTATTTCTTCTGTTTTGGAGAATAAAAGTCCATAAATCCTTTACAAATGACAGTGAATTTATTATGTTTTAATTGACATATATTATGATTGTAGGATGCAGGGTTCTCATGCCAAGAGCACCACGTTAGCTTCAGAAGTACAAAGGATAAAAAATTTGGAAAGAAATTCACATTATTTGATTGTTGCTCATTTTTAACAATCCACGATAAAGCCAATGTTCGGTTAAATGGTGAAAAGCATTGAAATGTAGTGTTGCAGTGCTAATTGTAATGGATGGAGGATGCTGACAATGTAATAATATTCAATCTACATCTGTGTCAGCAACCCACAGGCATTTCAAGAAAGCAAGTTTGACCTTCTGTTTTTAGTACAAAATGCAGTGTTCACAGAATATGCATACATGTGAACTTTATGTTAATATATAGACTTGTAGCTGAGTTTCAAATAAAACTAGCAGCATCCATTTGTGGTAAAGATTTGTGCTTTAAGTATTATCATTTGACTCCCCTTCTGCCTTTAATTTTAGCTCAGCAGTGTATTTTTTTCCCCCTAAGACTTTGGTATCTCAGAGTTTATAAACCTTGGCACTTAAATGAGACTTAGCCTTGAATAGTTCATTAACTTATTGATGAAGAGTTGGTGATCTTTTATCCCTGAGAAAACTAGTGCTCAGTTAAATGGTAAAACACAGTGAAATGTACTGTTACAGTGTTAATTGTGAAGGATGGAGGACACTGACAATATAATTATATTCTACATCTGTGTCAGCACATTTTTGAGATACATGTTATTCAAGCCTCAAAATGTCGAATGGTGCATGGAACTGTAAAAGTCAGCACAGGCTCGGAATATCTCTGATGTTGTGAATGAAGTGATTTTTTTGAAGTGTTTATGCATATATTTGGTGGATCAGAATTCCGATGCCACAAACATTCAGGCAAAGAAACATCTTAATGTCAATAGTTTTATGAAATATATACAAACTATAAAGTTTGTATATCAGAATAGTTGCAATAAATTGTTTCATGAGCTAAATTTCTATGCACAGAATGAAGCTTATTTTTAAGTCTACTCCACTAACAATAATTTTTGCTAATAGTAGATGTATTTTAGATTTTATTTATCCCTTGCATAAATGTCAGATTTTGAAATTATTAATACATGGTATCCCCAGAATGCTACTAAGGCTTTGTAAATTAATTTATGTGACTATTATAAAGTTGATGCATGGAGTGCTCTTTTATACAATTATATTCTACTGTTTAAATAATGTGATTAAACAATGTTTTACCTTTGATGTTTCACAAGGATCATCTAGTTACCGAAATTGCCAATAGTGTCTTTGATGGAACTTTTGATGACAGTCATTTTAGGTAGCAAAGAAAGAAGTCCCTGTTTTGTGATAACCCCATCTAAGAGTGTGTGCTTAATTAGTCATCAAATTGTTGGTTACACAAGAATATAGCGCGTGACTGGATGAAAAAGGTGTTTCTCTCTCATAGGGTAAAACAGGGGTATTTAGAGATACAGCATAGAAACAGGCCCTTTAGCCAACCATGCTGATCAGTGATCACCCTGTATACTCGTTCTATCCGACACACTAGAGACTTTTTACAGAAACTAATTAACCTACAACCTTGCATGTCTTTGGAATGTGGGAGGAAACCGAAGCACCTGGGAAAAACCCACACGGTCACAGGGAGAACAGACAGTGCTCTCCATAATGTTTGGGACAAAGACCCATCATTTATTTATTTGCCTCTGTACTCCACAATTTGAGATTTGCAATAGAAAAAAACCGCATGTGGTTAAAGTGCACATTGTCAGATTTTATTAAAGGCCATTTTTAGACATTTTGGTTTCACCATGTAGAAATCACAGCTGCATTTATACATAGTCCTCCCATTTCAGGGCACCATAATGTTTGGGACACATGGCTTCCCAGGTCTTTGTAATTGCTCAGGTGTGTTTAATTGCCTCCTTAATGCAGGTATAAGAGCGCTCTCAGCACCTAGTCTTTCCTCCAGTTTTTCCATCACCTTTGGAAACTTTTATTGCTGTTTATCAATATGAGGACCAAAGTTGTGCCGATGAAAGTCAAAGAAGCCATTATGAGACTGAGAAACAAGAATAAAACTGTTAGATACATCAGCCAAACCTGAGGCTTAACAAAATCAACTGTTTGGAACATCAATAAGAAGAAAGAGAGCACTGGTGAGCTTACTAATCGCAAAGGGACTGGCAGGCCAAGGAAGATCTCCACAGCTGATGACAGAAGAATTCTCTCTATAATAAAGAAAAATCCTCAAATGCCTGTCCGACAGATCACAAACACTCTTCATGATTCAGGTGTGGATTTGTCAATGACCACTTTCTGCAGAAGACATCATGAACAGAAATACAGAGGCTACACTGCAAGATGCAAACCAATGGTTAGTCACAAAAATAGGATGGCTAGGTTACAATTTGCCAAGAAGTACTTAAAAGAGCAACCACAGTCTGGTGGACAGATGAGACGAAGATTAATTTATATCAGAGTGATGGCAAGAGCAAAGAATGGAGGAGAGAAGGAACTGCCCAAGATCCAAAGCATACCACCTCATCTGTGAAACACGGTGGTGGGGGTGTTATGGCCTGGGCATGTATGGCTGCTGAAGGTACTGACTCACTTATCGTCATTGATGATACAACTGCTGATGGTAGTAGTATAATGAATTCTGAATTGTATAGACACATCCTATCTGCTCAAGTTCAAACAAATGCCTCAAAACTCATTGGCCGGCAGTTAATTCTACAGCAAGACAATGATTGCAAACATACTGCTAAAACAACAAAGGAATTTTTCAAAGCTAAAAAATGGTCAATTCTTGAGTGGCCAAGTCAATCACCCGATCTGAACCCAATTGAGCATGACTTTTATATGCTAAAGAGAAAAATGAAGGGGACTAGCCCCCAAAACAAGCATAAGCTAAAGATGGCTGCAATACAGGCCTGACAGAGCATCACCAGAGAAGACACCCAGCGACTGGTGATGTCCATGAATCGCAGACTGCAAGCTGTCATTGCATCCAAAGGATATGCAACAAAATACTAAACATGACTACTTTCATTCATATGACTGCTGTGCCTCAAACATTATGGTGCCCTGAAATGGGGGACTATGTATGAACACTGCTGTAATTTCTACATGGTGAAACCAAAATGTATAAAAATAGCCTTTATTAAAATCTGACAATGTGCACTTTAACCACATGTGATTTTTTCTATGACAAATCTCAAATTGTGGAGTACAGAGGCAAATAAATAAATGATGGATCTTTGTCCCAAACAATATGGAGGGCACTGTACAAACTCCGTACAGATAGCACCCGTGGTCAGGATCAAATCCGGGTCTCTGCCGCTGCAAGGCAGCAAATCTGCCGCTGTGCCACTGTGCCACCCCCTGTGACTATGGGGGTAAGTTGTAAACATAGTTATTTGGTTAATGAGAGCAGTTTGAGGGTGAGAACATAAACAAAAGGAAAATAAAAATGAAAGAATATAGAAGTTGTGAAAAAATAAATGATGGATCTTTGTCCCAAACAATATGGAAGGCACTGTACAAACTCCGTACAGATAGCACCCATGGTCAGGATCAAATCCGGGTCTCTGCCGCTGCAAGGCAGCAAATCTGCCGCTGTGCCACTGTGCCACCCCCTGTGACTATGGGGGTAAGTTGTCCATGCTGGTTAGGCTCGGCATGGCTTCCACTGGGAAGTCCGGAAAACTGCAATTTGTCCAGATGGAGGATGAGATGCTATTCACCAAGCTTAATTTGTTCCTCATTATAACAGTGTAAGAGGCCACGGACTTGCAGGTCAGAGTGGGAATGGGATGGAGAATTAGCAGGCAATGGAAATTGTCCCTGTGGAATAAGCCCATCCCAAATTGCTCATATAATATCTATTGTTTTATTTGTTTCCATGAGCAAAGGTTGGAGAGTACTAGTCTTTTCAGCAAAAACATTATCCTCTATTGTTAGGAACAGAGCTACCAAAACATCCTGTATAGAAAGTAGTCAAACGACTATTAATAGTATTGACATGTATAATACAACAAGTCTAACACACAGTAACATAATTCTATTGTGCTCAACTGTCCAGTACTTATCCAGTTATTTTTGGGCTTGCTCATATCATGCCATCCCTAATTAAGATTACGTAAACTTTCTACACAAATGGGTCAATTCTGTGCCAGCAAAGGGTCTTGCAGAGGCTTAACTGGACTTCTCTAAGACGTTGAATGAATCTGCAACTATAGATGAGGCAGGCACACATGATCAAAAAATAAGACTTTCCAAGTATACACTGGGGACTGTCATAAGATACAGATTGTGGCTTGGATTCTTTAGACTGTGAAAGAGAGGCAGCTCAACAGTCACATCATGAAACCTTTTGCACTTGGGTTTTCCTTTCATAGTTTGCAATGATCCTGACCTCAGCGTGTACAAATTTCTTCCACCACTCTAGTCATCCTGCTCCTTTCCTCTCCTCTGTACTCTCTTGCACCATCCCCAAGTCTCATATTTACCTTTTGCCACTTCCTTTCCATTCCACCCTCTCATCCCCATCCACTTCCACCATTTCCCTCCCTCCTGGCTTTACATTTCACTCCTCCCATTTGCCTAACTTGTCCGACACCAGCTTCCCCTGCTTCATTAGTCAGAATAAGGATTCTGACCCAAAAACCCATTTGTCCATCCCCTCCACAGATGTTGCTTAACCCACTGAGTCCATCAAGAACATTGGAACGATTCCAACATATGCAAACTTTTGCATCTCCGTATTTCCAGATAAAAATTGGTCAGTGATTAACTCAAAGTCTGGTGGTGTGGGCCAACCAAATTCCCAGCAGCAGGCAATAGTGTTTTTATATTTATCACAAAATGCTGTAGTAACTCAGCGGGCCAGGCAGCATCTTGGAGAGAAGAAATGGGTGACGTTCCGGGTCGAGACCCTTCTTCATTCTGATGTCAAGGGGGGGCGGGAAAAAGAAAGGATATAGATGGAGACAGGAAGACAGTGGGAGAACTGGGAAGGAGGAGGGGAAGAGAGGGACAGAGGAGCTATCTAAAGTTAGAGAAGTCAATGTTCATACCACTGGGCTGTAAGCTGCACATTTGAAATATGATGTGCTGTTCCTCCAATTTGCGGTGGTCCTCACCATGATACTGGAGGAGACCCATGAAAGAAAGGTCAGACTGGGAGTGGGAGGGGGAGTTGAAGTGCTCAGCCACCGGGAGATCAGGTTGGTTAAGGCGGACTGAGCGAAGTTTTTGTATTTTGTTAGTGTGATAATGTAGAAATGCAATTTATTTATATTCCACTTTAAATAAAAATAGCTCTTCCATTATTTAAAAATAATGGAAGAACTACATACAATAATTAATAATGTGAATAAAAACATTTGTCTAACAGAATTGTTTTTATATCTCCCATGTAATTTTGATGTACACTGTTGTAGTTTGATTAAAGGACTTCCATAAGTTTTTCTATTTAACGTGTGTCAGGAAACACTCAATATTCAAATAATTACAGGTTTGGTTTGCTGAATCTCCCAGGACTTTATACGTGTCTTAAATTTACCCAGAGTAGGAAAATCGAGAATCAGAGAACATAGGTTTAAGGTGAGGGTGTGGGGGACGGGGGTTTATTAGGATCCTGAGGGCCAACTATTTTACACAATGGGTGGTGAGTGTATGGAACGAGCTTCCAGTGGAGGTAGTTAAGGCAAGTACTATCACAATGTTTAAGAAACATTTAGACAGGTACATGGATAGGATAGGCTTATAGAAACATAGAAAATAGGTGCAGGAGGAGGCCATTTGGCCCTTCGAGACAGCACCGCCATTCATTGTGATCATGGCTGATCATCTACAATCAGTAACCTGTGCCTGCCTTCTCCCCATATCCCTTGATTCCGCTAGCCCCGAGAGCTCTATCTAACTCTCTTTTAAATTCATCCAGTGAATTGGCCTCCACTGCCTTTTGTGGCAGAGAATTCCACAAATTCACAATTCTCTGGGTGAAAAAGTTTCTTCTCACCTCAGTTTTAAATGGCCTCCCCCTTATTCTTAGACTGTAACCCCTGGTTCTGGACCCCCGCCAACATTTGGAAAATTTTTCCTGCATCTAGCTTGTCTAGTCCTTTTATAATTTTATACGTCTATAAGATCCCCTCTCATCCTTCTAAACTCCAGTGAATGCAAACCTAGCCTTTCCAATCTTTCCTCATATGACAGTTCCTCCATCCCATGGATTCACCTCGTGAACCTACGCTGCACTGCCTCAATAGCAAGGACGTCCTTCCTCAAATTAGGAGACCAAAACTGCACACAAGGGATATGGGCCAAATGCAGGCAGGTGGGACTAGTGCAGTTGGGGCATGTTGATCAGCGTGGACAGGTTGGGACAAAGGGCCTGTTTTCACACTGTATGATTATATGACTATGACTTAATGACATAGGATTTGAAGTGTATTTGTATTCGCCTGCTTATTTTATCAGTTTCACTGGTTTATATTCATAGTCTTTAGTTCAGAAATTTTAGAGATTGAGGATATGATACTGCTCAATGCCAAAAAATGATTTAGTCTGGCAGTGAGACCATGAGCAATCAGCAATAAAGGTATGGATTCTCACTGAAATAAACTGCCATAATAACTAAGGGTAGTACATTTAATGACTTTCAAGGCAGTTTGTATTGGTATCATTGACATAGAGTTTAAGGGGATTCTGTAAACCCAAATTAATTATATTTAACCTGTAAATAGTCGGCTCAGTGAGCTGTATCCGGTCACCAAGAACATAAAATTCAACCTGCAATCTAGAGCTCAGAGAATTGCTATGGTTTAATCTGAAAATTATCCATTTGCCTCATAACTTATCATACTTATCATACTTCATCGCCCTTTTGCATTACATATCCTAAGCAATGTTTTTGACATTCAAGCTACTTTTAGTAAGCCCATATTTTTGAGGCAACAAATAAAAATATAAATAATCCATTAAACTAACTTTCAAGGATAGTCACACACCTTATTGTTCAATTTTTATGCACTTAATATATTTTTTATATACATAATAATAAAATAGGTTTGAAATACATTGTTTTATACTGCATTTATAATCAAAACAGACTTTAATTTGGTATCTAACATTTTTAAACCAATATTTAAACCAATTTGTAAACACACCATTACTGGTAAGATTCTAATACAAGGCTGTACACAATACAAAACTGCAATATGATTTCAGTTAATGGTTAAAACTTACATTGCCTCAATTTTTAACTATCCAGTTCTCTGCATTAAAAAAAATGAGGATAGTTATGATTTAAAATATCTATGTTACACCATTATTACAGTATATTATTTCATATGATAATTGGAATTTTATTAAGATTGACTAAATTTGAATGTGAGATTGAATCCGAATGTGTCAAAATAATTATTTTAATTTAGATTACCATTAGTATGATATAAAATGTTTTTTGCTTTGTGAATAAATCAATATGTAACTTGTTTGTTCCATGTATTAAACATTTGGTTAGTTTTTTACATCTCTTCAGGTGGAAGCTTATGGAAGGATAAAGAGGTTTGAATTAAGCTGTTACATGCAGAAGGGTAATTTTGTTTGATAAATGGACTTGGGCTAAGTCACTAATAATGCGAATTTTTAAGTAGTGCCTTGCGAGTATGAAAAAGAGGTAGCATCATTATTAATGTCTAAACTATAGCATGTTTCACACAGGGTTATGGTAGAAGGTCAGAGCATGTTTCTCTGAATTAAAAGCCATTTTAGACTATGACATTCCTATCAACTCAGACCTAAGATTGCATAGCTTGGTTATAATGAGGGAACAATGAATTTAAATAAAAAGTCACATCGAGTGATTTATAAATGATCTGATATACCATTTACGCATGTAAGGACAATGTTTTTGTTTTCAACTCTTTAATTTTTTACATGAATTTACAATAATAAGATGTGGTGTGTCACATCAACTTTTTAATATCTAATAAATATTGCATGGTTTCAATAATTTGTTTTTACAGTACAAGTTTTGATGATTGACAACTTATGTAAGTGGCTGTCATTATAATGTAAACTTATTTCTTTTTTTTATTGTAAATGTATTAGTGTCTTTTAACATTTTGTGTCTCAGCCATAACATATGCATTTCATGTGTCATATATTATGTTATCACATGACTGACATTTTAATCATGTCTTATCAGCTGAAATAGAAGCTTTATCAGCACAGTCGTTGAGGTAGAGAGTAAATACATCAGTGTCAGAACAACGGGAGGTATTCAAGGAGAAGATAGTAAAGGTTCAGAGCAAATATGTTCCCACAAAAGAAAAGGGTATGACTCGTAAATCTGGAGCTTCATGGATGTCAAACAGGGCAGGATAAGGCAGAAATGGAAGCTTATGTTAAATACTGTGAACACAATACTCTCATAGAGTAGTGGAGAGCAATATAGATAGAAAGTGCAGTGTTGAAAGTAAAGAGGAAATTAGGAAACAGTCGGCATGTAAAATAAGGAGAACCTAAATATATTTTATAATTTTATAAAAGGCAAGTGGCCAACAAAGGAAAGTATGCATGAAATGAATATAGACACAAAATGCTCGAGTAGCTCAGTGGGACAGGCAGCATCTCTGGAGAGAAGGAATGGGTGATGCTTCGGATCGAGACCCTTCTTCAGACTGGTTAGGGATAAGGGAAACGAGAGATATAGACGGTGATGTGGAGAGATAAAGAACAACGAATGAAAGATATGCAAAAATGTCACGATGACAAAGGAAACACGCCATTGTTAGCTGTTTGTTGGGTGAAAATGAGAAGCTAGTGCGACTTGGGTGGGGGAGGGATAGAGAGAGAGGGAATGCCGGGGCTACCTGAAGTTAGAGAAATCAATATTCATACCACTGGGCTGTAAGCTGCCCAAACGAAATATGAGATGCTGTTCCTTCAATTTATGTTTAGCCTCACTCTGACAATGGAGGAGGCCTAGGGCAGAAAAGAGTGTGTAGGAATGGGAAGGAAAATTAAAGTGCCCAGCAACTGGGCGATCAGGTTGGTTCAGGCGGGCTAAGCAAAGGTGTTCCGTGAAACGTTCGCCCAGTCTGCGTTTGGTCTCGCTGATGTATAAGAGTCCACATCTTGAACGACGGATACTGCAGATGAGGTTGGAGGAGGTGCAAGTGAATCTCTGCCTAACCTGAAAGGACTGTCGGGGTCCCTGGACAAAGTCGAGGGAAGAAGTGTAACGGCAGGTCTTGCATCTTCTGCGGTTGCACAGGAAGGTACCTGGGGAGGGGGTGGTTTGAGTGGGAATAGATGAGATAACCTGGGAGTGATGGAGGGAACGGTCTCTGCAGAAGGTGAAAAGGGGTGTAGATGGGAAAATGTGGCTTGTGGTGGGATCCCATTGGAGGTGACGGAAATTTCATAGAATTATGTGTGGTATGTGACGGCTGATGGGATGGAAGGTGAGGACAAGGGGGACTCTGTCTCTGTTGCGACTAGGAGGAGGGAGCAAGAGCGGGGCTATGGGGTACTGAGCAGACACGAGTGAGGGCCTCATCTATGATGGGAGATGGGAAGTGTGCATGAAATGAATATAAACACAAAGTGCTTGAGTAACTCAGTGGGACACACAGCATCTCTGGAGAGAAGGAATGAGTGGGATACTGCATTTTGTGGCTATCTTCGGTATAAACCAGCGTCTGCAGTTCCTTCCCATAGATGAAATAAATATGTCTCTTAATTATTGCTTTCTGTCTACCTTTTCTAGCGTGAGGGCAAAGCAGGCATTTTAATCGAAGAGTATAACGCACACAGAGGAAATATTGGATTTCGTTTCAGATTTTCTGCACCTGTCGCTCTTAGCTTTTGATGGAAGAGATCATCTTTGAAAGTAAATCATCAGGCTCAATTGAAATGTATCCCAGACTGTTATGTGAAACAGAGGAGAGTGTGAAAAATCATTTTGTCAGTGTTGTCTGGTCACTGCTAAGTTGCTGGAGAACCAAAAGACTGCTGATATCATAACATGATTTGTAAAAGGGGAAAAAAAGAAGTAATCACAGGCCAGACAACATCTTCCAATGATGGACAAATTATTGGAAATATTTAGGAAGAGTACTAATTGTCATTTATAAAGGCACAGATTATAGAATATGGATTTGTTAAGGAAGAAACATGTCTAACTGGCCATTGTGAGGAGGTAACAAGAAAGATTGATGAGCATTGCATGTTATTTTGTTGTAATATATATGAAAAACATTGACATAGTAGAAGCATCAGTAACCAGAGGCTGCGGTTAGTGCAGTGGTAGAATTGCTGCCTTGCAACGCTGGAGACCCGGGCTCGATTCTGACTACGGGAGCTGTTTGCACAGAGTTTGCATGTTCTCCCCGTGACCGGCGTGGGTTTTCTCCGTGTGCTCCAGTTTCCTTCCACACTCCAAAGACATACAGATTTGGAGGTTAATTGGTTTTTGTAAAAATTGTAACTTGTCCCTACTGTGTAGGATAATGTTAGTGTACAAGGATCGCTGCCAGGCACGGACTTGGTGGGCCGATGGGCCTGCTTCCGCTCTGTATCTCTAAACTACACTAGACTAAACCAGATTCAGAGATTTAAAATAAAGTGTTGGAGGGAAAATACGAATAGTTTTTGTTAAAAATAAGAGAGGGGATCTGGAACACATAGAAGGAGGCAGAGGTAGAGAAATTCAATTATTTTTAAAATTATTTGTATGTGCAGGTTTTGTGTTGTAAATCACAAGGGTACAGATAACTGGCTGGACAAGAGAAAGGTGCTGGAAATGTATTTAACCCCACATGGATATGATGGTCTGAATGGCCTCCTTGATTTTATGAATGTTCCACATAATGCAATGCTTTTAAAAGGTTCTAAGTGAAAAACACCTAATCAATTGACATATTTATGAATATGTAAGAGCTAGAGACAATTTCCATTACATTTTGTAAGATGACCTCAATTAATGTTTAAAAACTGATCTTACAAAACAGGATTTTAAAATGTCCTATGCTTCAAAATTGTATCTTTAAGTCATATGAAACACTACACTATGTCGAACATTGGGTATTTAGCTAGTAGATGCAATTTGAGTGAAACATTATATAATATTTTACACTGCTTCTTAAAATGACTCTTTTTTTATTACTCTATATCCATTTTTATTATCCATCATCATCATCTATTCTCAATTTCTTCATGACCTCTCTGCTTTTGTCTCTCCATTTCTGTCTTTGTCTCTCCCTCTGTGTTACTAGTCTTTAGCTGTCCCTATATTAGTCTAATTCTCTTTTCCTCTCTCTCTCTCTCTCTCTCTCTCTCTCTCTCTCTCTCTCTCTCTCTCTCTCTCTCTCTCTCTCTCTCTCTCTCTCTCTCTCTCTCTCTCTCTCTCTCTCTCTCTCTCTCTCTCTCTCTCTCTCTCTCTCTCTCTCTCTCTCTCTCTCTCTCTCTCTCTCTCTCTCTCTCTCTCTCTCTCTCTCTCTCTCTATCTCACTGTCCGCTCCCTTCCCTCTCTTCCCGTCTTCTCCCCTCCCTCTCTCCCTGCCCCCTCCCCTCCCTCTCTACCCGTCCCCTCCCTTCCCCTCTCTCTCTTTCTCTCTCTCTGTCCCATCTCTCTCCCTGTCCCCTCCCATCTCTCTCTCTTCCCGTCCCCTCCTATCACCGTCTCTTCCCCCCCGCCCTTCGGTCTCTCTCCCCCACCGCCCCCCCACCCCCTTTGGTCTCTCTCTTCCTTCTTTGAAATAGATACAGCTTAGACTACACATATTGTCATAAAGTGAACCAGAAGGGGAATGAGATGGCTGGAGATAAGGAACAAGGTTCATTGAAATGGAATCTTGATGAGATTAAAGATTTGGTGCAGGCACAAAGATGATGGTAAGTGAATAAGCAGAATATAAAGCCAATAGAAAATGCTACGAAGTGGAGATGAAAACAACTTTTGAAAACCAGGTTGGTGAAAATATAAAAGCCCATGGTATTTAAGGGAGGGTGGCTAATTGGATCCAACACTGGTTTAATGGCAAGAAGCAAAGGGCATGGTTGACAACATTTGTGACTGGACGGTATTTGCAGTAGGTTTCTGCAGATTTCACCCCCCCACTTGCTATCTGTAATATGTTTTAGACTTAACCATTTTGTCCACGATAAGTTTGCAAAAAATGGCACTGTAGTGGACATCGGGGAGAAAAAGTGAAGTGCAGAAATATCTCATTGGATAAGTTTGTTGTGTGAATAACAATTGGAAATGTGAAGTGATGAATTAGGGGAGGTGAAACAAAATAAGAGAATCTACAATAAATGGGAAAATGCTGAGGTGTGTGGAGGAGCAGACCTGATGTGCATCCAAACAACATTACAAGTAGCAGGTCAATAAGGTGCCATAGATTAAGTACTGCGCACAATTCTAGTCAGCACTTTACAGATCATGAGGATGTTATCAGGACTGGAATAATAATAGCAATGATAAAACATTGGAGAGGCACAGGGTTGGAACTGAGGGTGGAAGGGAAATTACACTGCAACATACAAGGTGACGATGTACAGAAATATGTCCTTCCTACTCAATCCATTTCTCTTCAAGATGGTACAAAATACTAGGACATGGAATTAAAGTATATGATTAGAAAAAATAGATGGGAGATGAAGAAACCTCTTTTCACCCAGAGTGTGGTAGGAGCCAGGAGTTTGTTGACTGAAAGGGTTGTAAAGTCAGAAATCTTCAATAACAACTTGGATGTGTGCTTGAAGAACTGAGACCTGCAGGGTTACAGAACTAGTATTGAAAAGGAGAAGTAAGCTGAGTAGCTAATTTTTCAACTGGCATGGGCACCATGTCCTGAACAGAAGCACGTAAGATAATAGGAACAGGAGGAGGCCATCTAGTTTAGTTTGGTTTAGAGATACAGTGCAGAAGCAGGCCCTTCAGCCCACCAGGTCCGCGCTGACCAGCATTCCCCACACATTAACACTACCCTACACACACTAGGGACAATTTTTACATTTACCAAGTCAATTAACCTACAAACCTGTACGTCAATGGAGTGTGGGAGGAAACCGAAGATCTCGGAGAAAACCCATGCAGTCACGGGGAGAACGTACAAACTCCGTACAGACAGCACCTGTAGTCGGGATCGAGCCCGGGCCTCTGGCACTGCAAGGGCTGTAAGGCAGCAATTCTACTGCTGCGCCACCGTGTCGCAAGTCCCTCAGGCCTGCCCATTGCAATTCGATCATGACTGATCTACCACAGGCTTCAACTCCTCTTCTGTACCAGATCCCCAAAGGCCTCAATTCGCTGATCTTTCAAAAATGTATCTGCATCCACATTAAATACTTCTAAGGATCTCATCGCCACAATACCTCTGGATTGGAGAATTCCTGAGGTTCACTACTTTCTGCAGGAAGAAATTTCTGCACACCTTAATTTTACATGACTGGTCCTTTATCTTGAAAATCCATTTCCTTCATTAAGATTCTCCCACTAGTGAAAACATTTTGACATCTACCCTGCCATGCCCCTTAGGATCTTATGTTTTAATAAAATCATACCTCATTCTTCTGAACTTCTGAGTTATACATTTTTGATGATCTCATGATTTTGCTTATTTGGCAAGGAGAGTTTTTTTTAATGTGGAAGTCAAAGGATACTTTCACTAACAAGAAAAAAAGGCAAAGCAGTGAAGAAAAATAGATAGATGACAAAATGAAGGGTCAGGAAAGGTTAGTACTATTTTCATGCCACTTTATATCAGATAGAATTTTTTGTTCGATTTTTGACCTTTTCCAATTTTAATTGCTTTGTGTTTTCATCCCTTTCTAGATGGTTTAACAAAGTCAAACCCCCCAAACAGGGGATATTCTTTTCCAAATAGGATAACAGATGAAGGCCAAAACCCCTTTTCCAATACTCTCTCAAGGCTTACAGAGATAGAACATGCGATCATAACCTTTAAATCCAATGAAGATTTTAAACAAAGTCCTGGGAATGAATTTGGAAAGGGAGTTTATCTAGAACTTATAATGAACAAAGGAGGAAGAACTAAGGGAAGCAATGATTGCTGTAAAGTACTTCTAGATTATGTTGACTCAGCATGCAAGACCAGTTTGGAAACAATTATTAGTGCTGGGATTCACAAGAACCAATATTGCCACTGCTCAGACTATGTTACATTTAGCAGATGTCCTGGTCTAAATTTTGGAAGTACATTTTAAATAACATAGCACAAAAGAAGAACCTGGAATGTCCAAAATATAGAATGCGGCCCAAATTTTATTTACATAGGCCAATTATCTATATTTCCTACCACTTTTCCAACTCTTACAACATTAGACAGAATCATAGAGGTAATTAAATACTTCTAATGATGGAAACAGGCCCTTCAGCCCTAAGTATCTATGCCAACCAAGATTGCAACCTGAGCTAGTCCCATTTGTGTCATATACTTTCCTCCCGTGAATCTGTCCACATATCTTTTAAACATTGTAATTGTTTCCATCTCTATTACTTCTTCTGGTTCTACATATGCATCTTCTTCTGTGTGTAAAAATTGACTCAGGTCCCCTTTAAATCCTTCCTCCCTCACCTCAAACCCTGGCTCTCTAATTTTAGTCTCCCTCTATTCTAGGGAAAAGATTGTGACCATTCATCTTTTCTTTGCCTCTCAGAATTCTATAAACCTTTACATAGTCACCCCTCAGTCCCTTTACTCCAGGTTTCTCCCCATTGTCCACTACAGTGCCAATTTTTTGCTAACTTGCAAACTTATCTTGGACAAAATGGTTAAGTCTAAAACATATTACAGATAGCAAGGGAGGTGAACTCTGCAGAAACCTACTGCAAATACTGTCCAGTCACAAATGTTGTCAACCATGCCCTTTGCTTCTTGCCATTAAACCAGTGTTGGATCCAATTAGCCACCCTCCCTTAATACCATGGGCTTTTATATTTTCACCAACCTGCAACATGGTACTTTTCAAAAGTTGTTTTCATCATTTCGTAGCATTCTTCATTGTTTTTATAATCAGCTATTCAGTCTCTCCTTATAACTCATGCCCTCCAGTTTTGGCAACATCCTTGTAAACCCTTTCTGCACCTTCACTATCGTAGTTTATCTGATCACCAATAATTAGTTGAATTGAGAACATTGATCTCCCTAGCCTAATTTTCCCAGAGCCATGTGTGTAATGGCAGAGCCCAAAATTATAATGGCGTGAGTCAAGTCAAGAGTGTTTTCTTGTCATATGTCCCAAAACTGAACAATGAAACTCTTACTTGCAGCAGCATAGGTCATAAGGTCATAAGTGATAGGAGCAGAATTAGGCCATTCGCCACATCAAGTCTACTCCACCATTCAATCATGGCTGATCTATCTCTCCCTCCTAACCCCATTCTCTTTCCTTCTCCCCATAACCTCTGACACCCGTACTAATCAAAAATCTATCTCTCTCTGCCTTAAAAGTATCCAGCATAACAGATATGTAAACATAGTACTCTGTTAAGGCCAGAATAAACACCAAAAGAGAAATTCAGTATATAATAATAATAATAGTGCTAAGACAAAAACAATGCCCCCAAATCTGGAGTTCAGAGCTTAGTTGGAGGTTGTGGTGTTTTCAGTATATGATGTGCCAAAGCAAACATTACTAAAGCTCGCCAGGAAACTGGTAAAGGCCAAGCACCCACTGGATGGACTGTCAAAACAGCCACGGATTTTCACTTTTGCTCAATGTCATTGAATAAGGTAAAATATAATGTTTTTTACAATTATACCTAGCATGAAATGAATATGCTCCCTTTTGTTTTCTTGTATAAGCAAGCGACTGAGGTGAAGCTATTGACAACATTCTTTAATGAGGCAGTCAATGAATCAAAAGTCATACCACATGGTACAAGCAATACTTTAAAGTATTCTTAAACTCTTGTGTACTACGTAGTGGAGATACTGTATTTTCACATTCCATATTGATGGAAAATCATCTATTTCCATCCCCCCAAATTGCTTACATTAAGGATGACTATTTATTTCTTTAGGTCTTTCGAGATAGAGGACAGAAACAGGCTTTTTGGCCTAACAGGTCATCGCATAGACCAGTGATCTCCTCATACACCAGTACTATCCTACATACTAGGGACAATTTCATTTTTTTTACTGAAGCCAATTAACCTACAAACCTGTACGTCTTTGGAATGTGGGAGGAAACCGGAGCACACAGAGAAAACACACGTGGCCACTGGGAGAATGTACAAACTCCATACAGACAGCACCCGTAGTCAGAATCGAACCCGGGTACTGATGCTGTAAGGCAGCAACTTTACTACTGTGCTGCCAATTTCAATGACACAAAATACATATCAATTTGTTCACGCTATTTTGCCAACTAGCTTCCAAATACAATAAAGAAAACATCTTAAATTGCTTTTAAGGAAGATTGAAAAGCAAGAGAAATGTAAATTATTTCGGGCAATGAGAATTATTATAGATGCATTGTTAATTGTATGCTCCTTCCTGTTGAAAGTTGAATAGAAACTGGAGGCCAAGCCCTCATCACATTAAGTACTTGGATGTATACTGGATGAGCTGTTACCAGTAGGGCTCAGGACCTACAGTATTGCTGGGAATGGGAATAGCACTGAGTAACTATTTTTCAACCAACACCATCACAATGGGACGAATAGCCGCCTTAGGTGTTGTAAATGTTATATGTTTCTCTGATTGTAATCAGAAGGAGCAGTTTGATTGTACTTGAACTTTTACTCAAAGTCTTTGGCAGGTTGAGATGGTGAACAAAGAGTCTCAGACGAGATGTCATGTACTGTTGCTGTGGGCTTGTTTCAGGAGAAAAATAAAGAAGCCAAGTGAAATAACTCCCATGGGATTCTATTAGCCACAGACTGGGATATTGTGGTTCAGCCAAGAGTGTCAGTAAAACGTACATCCATCACATATTGCATGAATTTTGTTAGTGAGAAGAGGGCTCATTGGGAATTTATCTCAAGTTTCTCAGCTGAACCATAAATCTTACCTGTTGATAGCAATTTGGTGTACATCAACAGGATCATAGCGACAGGATTAATTTACAGTCCTCTTAGAAGTATATTTACTGCCGTGTTTCTTACTAACCACAAAAGCCATGGAATCTTTTATTTGGTTCTCTAATTTTCGCTGTCCAACTCCAATGGAGCATTTCTCTATGCTGACAATTCTACAAAGTGTCTTCAGTCTTCCTTTGCCGAGCAGATCCAGAAACAGGTATTGATGCTCTACATAAACAGAACGTAAAGATCTTGCAAGATTTCTATCATTTTATGAAATGCCGGGGTTTGTGAAATGTGACTTTTCTCGCTGGGTTGCATATTCCACGTTGCTTGTTAGCTGTACAAAGGCAAACTTCGAGCTAATTTGATTTTGTTGAACCTTAACCCTTCTGTGGCCCACATCTGTGTAAATTTTATTACCCTAAACAAAACAGAAAATCTGATATAAAAGTACTTCATCAGCACATTGCATGAGTGACATTAAACCTTTTAAAATAAAGAACAATTTATCGTGAATTTAAAAATCTGCACAGCCTGCTTCTTTTAATGGTCTACTTTATGTGGGTGTCAGCATGTCAAAATTTGTATTCAATATACAAGAGTTATTAACTTTTAATGCCACACCATTTTTCATGTTTTATTAGGCCTTCTGTGACCACGTTATTTTGAAGTACATTGCATAAGTAATTGCATAAATAAGCAACCCAAATGCTCTGAATACAATTTCTTAATGCTAGTCCAATTCATTAATGAACCCCTACTCCTGCAACAGCTTGAATATTTTTGTGTAATATGTTAGTTTATTTGTATCCAAAGCTTGCTTGTGAAATATGATTCAACCCCCTGTATGCAAATAGTGCACTTTGGTAAATTCATTGTGGCTCCACCATTGCATTTGAGGCCAGTGAGTGATTTGAATACTTAATTAAAGCATGTCTTAACCTAAGAATTTGGACCTACTAGATGTATTCGAGAGAGAGTTAGATATAGCTCTTGGGGCTAACGGAATCAAGGGATATGGGGAAAAAGCAAGAACGGGGTACTGATTTTGGATGATTAGCCATGATCATATTAAAAATGGTGGTGCTGGCTCGAAGGGCCAAATGGCCTACTCCTGCACCTATTTTCTATGTTTCAATGTTTCTACTTCAGCCATAATTAAAGGAAGCTCATTCTGGCCTGGTTTAACGCCAGTCTGCACAACATGCAGGCAGATCTCTCAGTATGTTGGTTTACTTGTGTTGACTCATGCACCCACTCTGCTTGTTTCTGATGGTTTCACAATTTCCAGTCATGTGCCCTGCTGTTAAATCCCACCTCACCATGGTGTCCACATGCTAACCTGACAAGCACCATAACCACCTCCCACTTGCACCACCTTTCTTTCTTCCTCCAATATCCGATGCTTTCCCCCCCCTTACTCCCCCCTTCCACTAGAGCCCACTACTCCCTTTTCCAATACCCCAATGCCCACCATGCTCCTCCCATTCCTTCATATCATTTGTGCCCTTCACTCACAACTGGATCTCCTTTCTTGGTATCCCATGTCCCCTTCCTTCCTTCCTTTGTCCCATTGATCTTTCTTGCCATCATTCCAAGGGTAATCCTAAAGGCTCCCAAATTCTAGCCTTTGGGATTAGCCTTGGGATAAAGCTAATTCTAAAGGATTTGGGATTAGCTTTATCCCAAGGGCATAAAACTAACCCAAAGCCTTATGCACTTGGGATAAGGAATATAAGGCTTCTAATGCCATATCCCAATTCCAGATTCAGTTGTCCCTGCCGTTCCCCATTCTGCATTCTCTCTCTAGGCCAAGACCTGGGCCTCTGTACCTCGTGTTGTACCTGGATCCTTGACTTCCTTGTCATCAGACCTCATTTAGTGCAGTTCTGTAACAACGTTGTCTCCTCATTGACCATCGGCACAGATGCACCTCAAGGCTTTAGCTCCCTGCTCAAATCTATTTATAATGTTTGACTATACGGCTAAATACGGCTCCAATGTCATCTATAAATTTTCTAACGATACCACTGTACGTGACCAAATCACTGGAGATGATGCGTCAGCTTACAGGACAGGGAAAGAACATCTGGTTGAATGGTGGCACAACAACAATCTCTTGCTAATGTCCACAAGACCAAGGAACTGAATAGACACAAAAGTAACTCAGTGGGACAGGCAGCTTCTCTGGACAGAAGGAGTGGGTGAAGTTTCGGGTCGAGACCCTTCTTCAGACTAGTCAGGGGAAAGGGAAATGAAATATATAGATGGTGATGTAGAGAGATATAGAAGAAATGAAATGAATGTTGATTTCAGAAAAGGGAAGTTGGTAGACCCAGCACCAGCTCCTCAAGTGGTCAAGAGTGTTTTTCTAATTATGTGTCCCAGTAACAAAACAATGAAATTGTTAAGAAGGGCCCCAATTCAAAATGTTACCCATCCATGTTCTCCAGAGATGCTACTTGAACCACAGAGTTTCTCTGGCACTTTGTTTCCTTTTTTTAATCAAATATTTGCAGTTCCTTCTTTCTAAATTATTATTTGTTATTGCTTTACAAACCCATTAATGCAATAACACATGAATAATTAGTTAATAATCAATCATACAATAAATTATTAATCAGTAATTCTAGGTAAACATGCCATAATTGTGCAAAATCCAAAGTCCGTAGTACACCAAAGGAAAGTCCACAATTGATCATAGTTGCTGAGGTAGGGTTGCTTTGGTTAGCATTGTGCTGTGTTCAAGAGCCTGATGGTAAATGGGAAGAAGCTGTTCTAGAACTAGAGGTAATGGTTTTCAAGCTCCTGTCCCACCTTCCCGATGGCCATGTCAAGATGAGAGCATGGCCAGGATGGTGAATGACGTTGAGGAAGCTTGCAGGCTGTTCTATGATTGAGATTCTGTTCACAACATTCAGGATCTTGAGCATGATAGTATTTTGCTGGCTATGGATCTCGCACAAATATGCTGCAGGTCCCATAACACATCTTTCATGTAATAATGGTATTTCAATTTGTAAGACAGGCCATAGTATGTATGCTGCTTTCAAAGATGCATTATTCATCATTTTCATTCACCAGTTGGTGTTGGCACCACATTTCTACATTTCATGGGCTTTCTTCCCAAATATCTTGAATACTTCTTTACCAGGATACCTGGTACCCTCAAGGATACTTAGGATCTGAAATCCTCATCTGTACTATGTTGTCTCACAGATATCTTGCTATAATATGCCTTTAGTTTAGTTTAGTTTATTGATATAGCGCGGAAACAGGGCCTTCAGCCCACTGAGTCCGCACCAACCAGCGATCCCTGTACATTAACACTATCCTACACACACCAAGCCAATTAACCTACATACCTGTATGTCTTTGGAGTGTGGGGGGAAACCGAAGATCTCTGAGAAAATCCACGCGGTCACGGGGAAACTCTATACAGTCAGCACCCACAGTCGGGATCGAACCTGGGTCTCTGGTGCTGCAAGCGTGTAAGGTAGCAACTCTACTGCTGTGCCACCATGGCCGCCCTTTACCACAACAAAAATGATCTTCAATTTATTATCTTGCACGATCCTCTTACAGCATATGATTGCTCGCCAATTTGCCAGTTTCCTGGTGTAAAACTACACCATACATCAGCAGTTTGTGTCGCAGAGGCAAATAAGGTTTCCTGAGAAAACGCGCTGACTTTCTTTTGGACTCTGGTGAACATTGATTTCTGTCTCAGCTACCTCGTGCCAGTTGGGCAATACAAGGTCTAAACCCTCTCAATTTCTGTTTCCTAACTGGATTGAAATTGATTCAATTAAGCCAAAACCAAAGAGAGGCATTTCATTTGTCTACTAATGCTTTCATTATGCATTAGTTCACAAAGCAAACAATACATTGGACTAGCAAATGACCAAGATAAGCTTTTGCCTCAATGGCTGCAGATCCACCAGCAAAATTGGAAATAATTTACTGTGTCTCAGCTAGCCATTTTAACCTGTCAAAAAATATGCCATCACCTTACACAGGGTGGGAGATTAAACAAAATGGCAATGGCCGTATGCAATCCTTTTATGTTAGCTCCAGGCCTGTGTGTTCTGATGAAGCATTAAACAATATATTAAAAGGAAACAGATTGGACTGTGATCTCGTCATCTGCTATTGAAAATGTAGCTATGCAATATATGCCTTGAATAATTCTTGATTAGTACAGGTGTCAGTGGTTAAGGGGAGAAGGCAGGAGAATGAGGTTAGGAGGGAGAGATAGATCCCCCATGATTGAATGGTGGAGTTGACTTGATGGGCTGAATGGCCTAATTCTACTCCTATTCCTTATAACCTTATCACAATTGAAACAAAGCAAGCAACAGTGCTACAAATACCATCCATGCATTTTCTTTCTGAATCTCCCATGATTGATTTGTCTTTAAATGTATTCTTGCTGAATCTGTTTTTGTTTTGGAACTACCTCCCCAACACCCACTCCCCTCAACAATCCCATTTTCACCATAACTATTCCAAGGGTGTGTTAGGTTCACTCTTTAGGTTTATGCATCTTGGGGTTTTGTACAATTAATGGATTGCACCATCTTGAAAGTCAATATTAAATGGCATAAAAGCACACTGCTTAAATATTGAATAAGATCCTTAAAACAGTTTTCCATCACTGAAGTCAAAATCCTTCCTTCCTAATACTCATCTTTTTTTTTTCAAATGCACGCTGAAGGACGCATTGAGTTTTGTATTGGTGCTATTAATCCAATGGTTAATGCAAGTTTGTGAAACAGTAGTCCAATAAAGTGGTACAACATAACTCATCAGCGCAAACAGAAAATAAATAGTATTACCCTTTATGGAAATGGGAAGTATTGATTAAAATAATGCTTGCCTGTGTTATTTCAGTATCATATCAACTAGGTAACTCGTTTCATATTTTACTCACCATTGGTAGTCACCGCTAATTCATTTACAGGTCAGCTCTACATTGATTTTGCATGGTCAAAGTACTCATAATACAGAGAAGAGAAGAATGCATAAAAGCAATGCGCAATAAATATGCACCCCTGCATAGAGTATTTTGCTGACTTAATTGGTAGGTTATATTTACTTGTGTCTTTAAACTCAGCATGCATAAATCCAGAAATAATATTGTATGTTCTGGTATCTTCAGCATTTGTAGTGAAAGCCAGCACTTGAATGTATTTGCTCACTGAAAATTAATGATTTTTTAAAAAGAAAATAATAAAACATTTCCCTGATAACCGTTGCTAACTTTTATTAATTACTACTCATCTATATGCGTTTTTATATTATGCAGAAAACATTGTCATTAAAGTACTGACATTATATGACATCTATGATTGATTAAAAATGGGGTAACAAATTATTGTTCCAATGTTGATTTTTCCACTTATTTTAAAGGTGAATTTTGGATAGTTTTGTGCATGAAAATAAATAAAAGGGATTATAATGTCTACTATTTCAAAACTGATTCCTTCAAAAGTAATGCTTTCCCGTGAAGATAGACAAAAAATGCTGGAGTAACTCAGCGGGGCAGGCAGCATCGCTGGAGAGAAGGAATGGGTGATATTTCGGGTCGGGTCCCTTCTTCAGACTAATCTAAAGACCCGAAACATCACCCTCTCCTTCTCTCCAGAGATGCTGCCTGTCCTGCTGTTACTCTAGTATTTTGTGTCTAACTTGTGTCGATCTGCAGTTCCTTCCAACACATAATGCTTTCCCTCCTTAGTCATTTGCCTCGTATCCATTCAAGCACATTAAGATCATAAGGACATAAGGTCATAAGGGTTAGGAGTAGAATTAGGTCATCAAGTCTAATCTGCCATTCAATCATGGCTGATCTATCTCCCCCTCCTAACCCCATTCTCCTGCCTTTTCGACATAACCTCTGACAGCTGTACTAGTCAATGGAGATGATGAACAGTCAGGTGAAACCTTCCCTTCTGTAGCCTGGAAATGAGGTTTCCAAGCATTTCAAACTAATGCTGGTATCACAAAATGCTGGAGTAACTCAGCAGGTCAGGCAGGATCTTGGAGAGAAGGAATGAGTGACGTTTCGGGTCGAGACACTTCTTTAGAAGAAAGCCTTTCTTTGTCCCACCCCCTGACATCAGTCTGAAGAAGGGTCTCGACCCGAACCATCACCCATTCCTTCTCTCCAAGATGCTGCCTGACCTGCTGAGTTACTCCAGCATTTTGTGATACCTTCAATTTGTACCAGCATCTGCAGTTATTTTCCTATCAAGCTAATGCTGAATCAGATCCCCCAACAAAACTTAATGAAATTGGTTTACAGGGCATGGGATGGTTTTTCATGGTCTAAAATATGATGTGCAGTACAATGTGTAGAGGATGATGAGTGCTTGGAACTTGCTGCCGGGGATGGCGATTGAGGCAGATGCGACAATGATGTTTAAGAGACTTTTTGATAGGCATTTGGATTATGTGCAGATAATAGTTGGTCGGCATCATGCTGGGAAGAAGGGCCTGTTCTTGTGCTGTATTGTTCTATGTTCTGTCTCCTATATCAGCAAAGTATTGTAATTGTAAGGCTGCATCTTGCATCTTTGAGTTCCAGATCATGTCAGTAAGGGATAAAATGGCCATTGTGCAAACAATGAATTCACTAAAAAAAGGCATCTGAAACCAGAGGTTAATGAGGTGCAATAATGTGAATAATGCTCAATTCAGTTTTATGATGGGTTTGATTTCACCTGGAAATGATCCCTTCCACGATTGACACCAGGTTACATTCATGAATTGCAGACAAAGTATGCATGCTAATAAATCCAATTACTATGCTCTCTTTTGCAAGCTTTGACCCAAACCGGGCCTAAATCTGTGAAAGTATTAGTACGAGCGGCAGGTCAGTGAGGACATAGGTTTAATGCTGGAAAATGAAGGTGTGTTTTGGAGTCATAAAGTCCAGCTTAAAAACAGAGCCTTTGTCCCACCCCATATGAAAGGGTAGCACTGTGGTGCAGCGATAAAGTTACTGCCCTACAGCGCTTACAGCCAGAGACCCGGGTTCGATCCTGGTTACTGGTGCTGTCTATACAGAGTTTGTACGTTCTCCCTGTGATCTGCGTGGATTTTCTCCGAGATCTTTGGTTTCCTCCCACACCACAAGGTTTGTAGGTTAATTGGCTTGGTAGAAATGTAAATTGTCCCTCGTGTGCGTAGGATAGTATTAATGTGTGGGGATTGCTGGTCGGTGCGGACTCGGTGGGGCCGAAGGGCCTGTTTCTGCGCTGTATCTCTAAACTAAACTACAAACCTAATTTACCAGCACTTGGTCCAAAGCCTTCTATGTCTTAGCAATTCTCAAGTTCATCAGGTGTATGTTTTATATTATCTATTCATCTTTGTGTTATTGAGGGTTGTACATAATCTCCTGATCAAGGACTATTAGACATGGGCAATCAGTGCTGGTTTGCCAGTGGCATTCTCATCCCGAGAGTGAATAAAATAAAGTAACTGTAATACCTTAGACTATGTTGAGACCTCTGTAAATCTGTTTTGTTAAATCTGTAGCAAGTAAAATTGTGGCTGTGGAGATAAAATCCCAATGTCTACCATTGGAGTTCTATGTCTTAAGGAAGAATAGAATGAGGAACTGGAATAAGCTTGACTGGAGGGGTTTAATGCAATCTATCTTAGGTACTGCTCGTTTTCCAGGCATTGATGTCCACTGACCAAGGCTAAAAGGTCAAAAAGGTCAATATTAGATTTTGTTGCATGACAGTGCCTCTGAAACACATTTTCTCTTCTTCAGACTACAGTCGAGATGGATCAACTGCTGCCGGAAGGAAGTATCATCTGTAGCAGTGAAAGTTGCCAATGCTTTCAATTATTTAGCAAATTAATCCTGCCAGGCAGATTTTGGTGACCTTTGGCACATCATTCAAGCAGCAACTTGCCAAAGCACAAAGATGGTGGGTAATGCTTTCTTCAGGCAGATGACACATTTCACTTCCTTCACAATCAACCTGCAGAAAAAGACAGAGAACTATCTAATTTGAAAGGATTCCCATAGGCACAAAATGTATTTGAAGTTCAGATGACAACTCCTCAAATTTCAACAATGTGCAACTAATGTGTCTTCCCAATCATCAAATGCTGAATAGATACAGCCAGATTCGAAGACATAGGCATGACATTTAGATAGTGCAGCATTCTACCCATCCAATCCTAATTGCTCAGTCTTCCCTGCTTATGGCCTGTGATTTCAGCAAAGATGATGAGTAAGCAACAAATACAATCAAACTAATGTCAGTACAAGCAGCATGGTGAAGCATGAAGTGACATTCAGATGCCTCGTTGTGGAAGGAAGGAACTGAAGATACTGGTTTAAACTGAAGATAGACACAAAAAGCTGGAGTAATTCTGCGAGTCGGGCAGCATCTCTGGAGAAAAGGAATGGGTGACGTTTCGGGTTGAGATCCTTCTTCACACTGAAGAAGGGTCTTGACCTGAAATGTCACCCATTCACCTGACCTTCTGAGTTACTCCATCTTTTTGTGTCTTGTTTCATTCTGGTCTTCTCCATCTCATGTAATATCACAATGAAGAAAGGATGGTAGCTATCAGAAGATGAAGGGCTTGATGAAAAATATAATCAAGTGCAGGAGGGAGGAGTAGAGAATGACCACCATGAGATGATGAATGGCTTGTTCTTACTTTTTGGGTCCTATAGGTAAATAGCTGGACATCGGAAGATAGGTTCCTATATCTCAGGAACTAGTTTTCAATGTAGGCTGGCGTCAAAGTGATGAAATTCATTACCATCATTAGGGTGCTAGCATGATCTCTGGTCATCTGTGGAAAAAAATATTTGAGGACTAAGACTTGAATCCCGTAAAATAAGGTCCTGATTCAAATGCAGCCATCACCTCTGCCCTCCTATGTATGTGCCTCAAAGACATATACTCATCTAGACTATTAGATTGCATGAAATTTAAGGTGGACTAGCTAATTAGATTCAAAAGTGGCCTGGAGGAAGGAGTTAAGGAGGGTTGTTTTTTCTGATTGGAGGCCTGTGACCTGTGGTGTACCTCAGGGGTTGATGCTGGGTCCACTGTTGTTTGACATAAGCATTAAGGATTTGGATGACAATGTTGTTAACATTGCTACTAAAGTTTCATATGAAAAATTGGTGGTACAGTAGAGAGTGAGGAGGCATGTAGTAGTAGAAACAAAGACGTACAGGTATGTAGGTTAATTGGCTGGGTAAATGTAAAAATTGTCCCTAGTAGGTGTAGGATAGTGTTAGTGTACGGGGATCGCTGGGCGGCACGTACTT
The DNA here is from genome assembly GCF_053455715.1 of Rhinoraja longicauda. Lineage (NCBI taxonomy): Eukaryota > Metazoa > Chordata > Chondrichthyes > Rajiformes > Arhynchobatidae > Rhinoraja > Rhinoraja longicauda. The sequence continues at coordinate 79,138,804 of NC_135955.1, read as the reverse complement.
GGTGGGCCGAAAAGGCCTGTTTCCGGCTGTATATATATGATATGATATGATATGATAAATGCATATGCTGGTTAATACAAGGACACAAAGTGTTGGAATAACTCAGCAGGTCAGGCAGCATCTCTGAAGAAGGTGACGTTTGGGGTCAAGAACGTTTTTCAGGCCAGTATACCAAAGGTTTATCTAAGTTTACAACAAGATCCAGATCAGGTGGGCAGATGGGCCACGGAATGGCAAATGGTATTTCAGATCATAAGATTATGTGATAGGAGTAGAACTGGGCCATTCAGCCCATCAAGTCTACTCCGCCATTCAATAATGGCTGTTCAATCTCTCCCTCCTAACCCCATTCTCCTGCTTTCTCCCCATAACCTCTGACACGTGTACTAATCAAAAATCTATCTATCTCTGTCTTAAAAATATCCACTGACTTTGCCTCCACAGCCTTCTGTGGCAAATAATTCCACAGATTCACCACACTTTGACTAAAAGAAATCCTCCTCATATCCTTCCAATTAACTCGGACAAGAGTGAAGTGTTGCACTTTGGTACATCCAAACAGGGCAGAAAATGGAATAATATAGAACAAATGTGAATGATGTTCACCGTGGGCTGAAGTGTCAGTTTCCATGCTGTATTTTTGAACTCTAATCTCTAAATTAGAAAGATTTCATTAGATTAAAAGAAAATAAAGTTTGCAATTGTCTGGTTATTTCAGAACGTTTGGTCTTTCCAAATTGACTTGACAAACTCCACTAAGTATGAAGAATGCCAATGATATTCAAAATATATTGGGCAAATATTGTTCTTATCTCCAGTCTATTTGACTGGTTAGTTCTATTAAAACATTGACCAAATACAAAATTTAAAATTGCAATTCTAGCATGGCAATGGCATCAACTATTCTGCTTCCTTTCTTGTTTGCCTGAGTTATTATACTTATTGATGTAAAACTGAATTACTAAGCTTTGCAGAAAATAACCATAAAAGATTAACCTTATCATGTTCACATGGTATCAGAGCGCATTTTAGTAAGCCGGAGAATTATAATGCCCATTTAAACCTCGCTGTTAATTATGGGCTTCTATTGTGTGCAATGAATTACCTTCTGTTAGATCTTAAACAAATCCCTGCACTATTTGTGTTTATTTTGGATTTCTTTCAAGGGTTTTTTATTGAAATGCAAGCATGGTGTGAACTTTTATAAAATAATTGTATGGAAAAATCCTAGAGAATTACAATGAATCAGCAACAGAGAAATACATTGATTTAATTAAGTTATAATGATCAAAAACCATGACATGATTTAGTTAAGGAGACCTTTGACTGTGGTTTGCAATTTTGCATAAATCATATTTTCAGAACAGGCACTTAAAATACATAACCAGAAAGCAATAGTATGCTTATGGTCTAGCTTTTAGAAGCAATGCATTGATTGAAGTGCAGGGTAACTTTAAATTAAAAGTATAAAATACTGTTCATTGAAGTTCAGACCTTAGCAACAAATTAATTATGTTCCACAGCTGGTTATATTTTGTACAAACGTAAGTATTTAAAGTCGAGTCTGATCAGATGCACATAGTGAAGATGATATATGTAGCATTTGAATGGGGTCTCCAATCTAAATTGAAAAGATAAATGAAGGCTTATTTGTTTTTCTTTATTTTATTTAATATTAATGTTCAATGTTAATGAGAGGCAACAGCGTCATATTCCTGGGTGTGCATTTCTCTGAAGATGTGTCCCGAGCCCAGCACATTGATGCAATTACAAAGAAAGCTAATTAATGCCTCTACTTCCTTAGAAGACTGAGGAGATTCGGAATGTTGCCGAATATTCTATCAAACTCCTTAGGGTGGCACGGTTGGCCAGTGGTAGAGTTGCTGCCTTACAGTACCAGAGACCTGGGTTCAATCCTGACAGCAGGTGCTGTCTGTGCGGAGTTATAACGTTCACCCCGTGACCACGTGGGTCTTCTGCAGGGGCTCCGGTTTCCTCCCACATTCCAAAGATTTGTAGGTTAATTGGCTTCGGTAAAAATTGTAAATTGTCCCTGGTGTGTAGGATAGTGTTAGTGTATGGGGATCACTGGTCGGTGCGGACTCTGTGGGCCGAAGAGCTTGTTTCCTCGCTGTATCTCTAAAATAAACTAAGCTAAATTAAACTAAACTAAACTGTACTATGGTAGAGAGCATACTGACTGGTTGCATCATGGAAACTCGAACAACCCGGAATGAAGGAGGCTGCAAGGAATGGTAGACATTACCAGGCCTATCATGGTACTGATCTCCCCACCATGGACTGATCTATAGGAGCTTCTGCCTCTAAAAAGCAGATGCTATCATCAAAAATCCACTGTACCCTGGCCATGCACTCATCTCACTAACACCTGCAGGACAGAGTTACAGGAGACTGAAAATCATGACCTCCAGTTCAAGAATACCTTGTTCCCAGCAACCATCAGGCTCATGAACACTGCACGATACTAATCATAACCCTACTTCCGCAGTTATGATTTATTTTGGTTGCACTAGTGACATTGGACAGTTATATGAATAGAAAGGTTTAGAGAGATATGGACCAAACCTGGGCAGGTGGCATTGGTATAGATAGGGCATGTACAAATTGGGCCAAAGGGCCTGTTTCTGTGCTGTATGAGTCTATGCCTATTCTATTTCAACCTTTTTTAAACACCTCTGAGATTTTGGGGCATGGCTTGCGGCTTCATGTACCTGACTAACTGTTTCTTAAATGTTGGGATGTTCCTGCCTCAACTACCTCCTCTGGCAGATTTTTCCATACACCCACCATCCTTTGTATGATTCCTATTTAATCTTTTCCCCTTCACCTTAAACCTATGTCCTCTGGTCCTCAATTCACCCACTCTGGGCATGAGACTCTGTGCATCTACCCAATCTAAACCACCTACAAAAGGATCGTGCAACTGCAAATACCATTTGAAGGGTAAAAGTAAGGCATGTACTTGGTCGAGTATGTTCTGGTCAGGGCATATTTAATGATTATATGTCAAGGATAAATATTGGCCAAGGCACCAAGAGATTGCCTATGCTCTTCCTTGAGATATACCATAGGATCATTCGTGAGAAGGCAGATGTTTAGTTTAATGTGTCAATTGAAAGTGGCCACTGTCAGTATAACTGCCTCACTTCATATTGCTCTAGTTGGTTTGCTGAGAAGATATCCTTCGGTCTCTGAAATTGTGTGAGTCTGTGATTCTCTGACACATAGTTGTCATCGCAGATCAGAAGAAAGAGATGATGTTTGCACCATAGTATTAGCAACCACAGAGTGTTTTCACTCTTCAAAGCAAATTATACCTACCTACCTCGACTCCATCCTATCCCCCCTGGTCAAATCCCTCCCCACCTACGTCCAAGACACCTCACACCTGACAGTGTGGAAACAGGCCCTTCGGCTCACCGAGTCCACGCCAACCAGCGATCATCCGTACACTAGTTCTATCCTGCACATTAGGGAAAATTTACAGAAGCCAATTAACCTACAAAGTTTCCACACTGTATCTCTAAAACTAAAAACTAAAATTAATGACGGGCTTGAAAAATCTCACAACAATCTTTGGAAGAACAGTAGAACAATCAACCCAGGAGTCTCAACTAATTTTGGTTCTCACTCAGCATTATCGCAATGCCTTGGTGGGAGATTGTTGTACAAAGCTTGGCTGCCATGATTTTACAACTGTGACATTTAAAAACTCTTTGATTGAGTGTAAAACACTGTAGGACGTTGCGAAAGATTTATAAACTCTCATCTCTTTTTCTCCATCTGAACGATGGAAACATGTTACTTGGAGATTATTCTCATTTTTGCAGGAGAAATCTCGCTGCACAGTAGTTGGTGGCCACATCTTTGGAATGTGGGAGGAAACTGGAGCACCCATAGAAATCCCACGCGGTCACAAGGAGAATGTGCAAACTTCGTACATAAAGCATCCCTAGTCAGGATCGAACCCGAGTCTCTATCACAGTGAGGCAGCAGCTTTAGCACTGTGCTACTTACATAGTTGATTCACTGAAACATTGTTTTCAAAAGATGGTGTCTGTGTCAGCGGAGCAGTCCCTCAGTAATGTACTGGAGAGTCAGTGCATGTTACTGTGTCTGTATTTGTGAGATCTCAAATAATCATCTTCGCACTGAGATCATCACCAACTGAATTAAGACTGAGACTGTTATTAAACAAATGTTGATCAGATCATCGGCATAATACCCTTGGACTTCTCGGAATTGTGCACTGCCGTAATCCGTTTTATAGTTCTCGCTAATGAGCCACTTCATCATTATAAATGCCCAACTTTCACAATCCAGCTGCGGTATACACAATTGATGAGGAGTATAATTGAACGGTAATAGAGAGAAAAGCCCTGAAAGCATTGGTAATTTTGGTTATAGATGACATGAGTGTATTTGGTGTATAGGTATATACTATCTAGAGTAAAAAAAGGTGTGTTTAGCGGGTACATGATAGAGTGCATATGGATTCTATAACTTGAGCCAGAGGTGCATGAGAAAAATTTGCATACCAAGAGCACAAACAGAATTGCATGGTAAAGACAAGGAAAACAGGTACACATGAGTAATAGTCTGAAGTCTGGAGATTGAAGAATGGTCTCGACCTGAAACGTCACCCATTCCTTCTCTCCAGAGATGCTCCCTGTCCCACTAAGTTGCTCCAGCTTTTTGTGTCTACACATGAATAATAGTTGTTAAAGATGCATGTAGTAAAATGTAGGTGTGGAGATTCCTTGTGTCACAGATGAATCCTGTTTGGTCAGGATCTCCCAAGCCTCACTGAAGACAATGGGATCGCCCACCAGTGCTACTTTTCAAATTAAGAGTTCAGTCGCACATCTATAATTAATACAGAAGGGTAGAAATTGGCCCCCGTCACATGTGCTAAACATATAATAAGACACAAAGCAGACCGAGTGATAAATTCTTGTCATGTCTTAAGGATTATTAACAATTCCTGGTGGCTGACTATTAAATATTTAATGGTAATGATAAATTGCTTAGTTTATTAGGAATATCTATGCATTCTTCCAACAAATGGTAACCATGTCTCCAATATAACCATGCCTTTCACACGTCATTGAAAAGCATGATTTTTCCTAGTAGGTTTTTTTCCACTTCGTGGTGCTCAAATAACAAATTATGTTCCAATGTAGCCAAATTTACTTTCCTGGGGTTGCCGTCTTCCTGAGTGGCAAGAGCAAATATTAATTCCAATGTCAGAATCAATACACTGGCTTGTGGGAGAGTATTAAAATCCACTGTGAATCATCTGTTAAGAGTAGTCGTCATCCTTCCCCTGCATCAATTTACTGCAAAATACCTGGACAAGGCTAACATCGCTTCTTCAAGGGTCGATTTGTAATACAACACATTTTCCAGCACAGCGCTGCTTTGAAGGATTAACCTTTTTAATTACTTTGCTGGTGCTTTGAAATCTTACAGATTGTTAAACACTGAATTGACCATAGTTTCTTTCTCAGTTTCTTTCATTTTTCAACTTATTTTCAGTTGGTACGAATGCTCAGAGCAACACCAAACACAAATGAATCATATGTTGGTGCTTTCACCTGACATTCCACCAATCTTTTCTCACATATGCGCCTTTTGCTAAGATGAATGAGCACGGGAAATATCAAGCCCTCAAGGCTCAGGGGATCTGTATCATAGTTCTTCTCTCTCCTGGTAAAGACTTAACAGCATCGAGTATTGGTTAAGATGCAAGCTATGGTCTCAGGCATTTTCTCAAAACTCTGCCATCCAAAGCTGGAGCTATCTCTCATACTGAGCTGCAATTTTGATTTATATATGGGATAAGAGCCATTAATCTCCAGTAACTGAAGTCAAAGATTTAGCTATTTTATACGCCTAGGTGTAGACACAAGGAATTCCAGATGTTGGTTTACAAAAGGAGACACAAAGTGTTGGATGAACTCAGTGGGTGAGACAGCATATCTGGAGGATATGGATAGGTGACATTTTAGGTCAGGACCCTGCTTCAGACTGATTGCAATAGGGGGGGATAAAGCAGCAAGGGAGGTGGAGGGTGGGACAAAGTCAGGCAAGTGAGTGATGGATGTAGGTGACGGGGGTTTCATTGGCAGATGCGTGGACTAAGGGTAGAATTGAAAAGAAGACAAAAGGCTGTGCGATAAGAAGCGAAGAGGCGTGGAAGGGATATATGGGGAGCAAATAAGGGGGAGAAATGGGTGCGCATTCAGGTGGGGCACAGGGAAGAGAGGGGGAAAGAAAGTGAGAGGGAGGGTTGGGGAGTGAAAGGGGTTGTTGGTTAGTTATTTAATATTGGAGAATTCTTTGTTCATACTGAAGACAAAACAAAAATCTGGAGTAACTCAGCGGGTCAGGCAGCATCTCTGGAGAAAAGGAATAGGTGATGCGTTAGGTCGAGACCCTCCTTCAGCTTCATAGCATTGGGTTGGAAGCTACCTAAGTGGATAATGAGGTACTATTCCTCCAGTTTGCATGTGGCCTCACTCAGACAATGGAGAAGTAGCAGGACAGAAAGGTCAGTTTGTGAATGGAAAGAGGAGTTAAAATGGTTAACAACTTGGAAATCTAACAGGCCTTGGCAGGCTGAGCGCAAATATTTGGCAAAGTGGTCACCCACCTCTCTTCCAGATTTTCTCCTACCTATTACAATCAATCTGAAGAAATATCCCAATCAAAATCATCACCTATCCATGTCCTCCAAAGATGAATTATAAGTTTTGGTTATTGTCAGTCAGGATTTGTTTGCCTTTCCTATTGGCATGACTAAGTAGGGACTTCTGACTTGGAAATAATCCACACTTTCTTGAAAGGAGGATCTATTGAGTGAGTGGAAGACACGGAGTAGTGGCGATAGGCATTTAGTTGTCAGATCTGTACAAAACGTCCATTGATTTTGCACAAAAAGGTTGCACTATCATATCATATCATATATATACAGCCGGAAACAGGCCTTTTCGGCCCACCAAGTCCGTGCCGCCCAGCGATCCCCGTACATTAACACTATCCTACACCCACTAGGGACAATTTTTTATTTTTTTTTAATAACATTTTTACCCAGCCAATTAGCCTACATACCTGTACGTCTTTGGAGTGTGGGAGGAAACCGAAGATCTCGGAGAAAACCCACGCAGGTCACGGGGAGAACGTACAAACTCCTTACAGTGCAGCACCCGTAGTCAGGATCGAAACTGAGTCTCCGGCGCTGCATTCGCTGTAAAGCAGCAACTCTACCGCTGCGCTACCGTGCCGCCCTGTGTAAAGTGTAAAGAATTTACACTGTGTAAAGAATTTTTAGACCAATGCAGTTAACAATTGTAATTCATAATTGAGACTGTAGGAATCTAATTCTGTTGCTTCCACAGCATCTAATCATATTTTCCTGGAAGCAGCACACACAGGAAATATTCAGGTAGATCAATTTTACAAAATACCTCAAATATGGCTTATTTCCTTCATTTTTACAAGCAAACAATCTTGAACACCTATAATGTTTGCTATAAAATGATTTGTATCATACCTCTGACATAATAAATCTACACTATTTTGGCACAAGACTGGACATTAATGCACCTTTGACCAAGTAGAAAAAGGTGGAAGCATCATTGAACTTCAGAAGCCTTGTGTTCAAACCTTCTTTAATACTGCATGAGGCCATGGCCATTGGACTGAATAGATGGGTGGGGAGGGGAAACATTCACAAAAATATTCATTCCCTTAAACTGCTGAGCTTGCTGGCTGCATAATGCGTCACAATTATTGGACTCCCTGTCAGAGCCCTCTCCACCCTCTGCGACCAGCAGATGCTAAGGTCAGCTGGTAGGATTTTACAGGATCCCTCACATGTCCTGTTCTCTGCGTTTGAGTGGCCTCCCCTCAGGACGTCGGCTTCGCTGCCCAGGCTGTAGGACACAGAGGAGAAGGGCAAACTTTGTCCCCAAGGCTGTTCAGCTCCTCAACTCCCAACCACCCTTGTCCCGCTGCTCATCCTGCTAACCCCCCCCCCCCCCCAATAGTTTTTGTACTACTCTACGTGCCTTTATAAATTGCCCCACGGGGACAAATAAAGTGTTTTGAACTTGAACAAACATATCCCGGGTCAGCCCCCTCCCAAGATGTGTGCTGTGATTATAACACTGGAGATTACATTCTCCAATTTTAGGTAACCTCTAACTACCCTTTCTCTTTCCCTACCCACCCTCTCCTGGGCCCCACCTGCACTCCCATCTGTTTCTCCCCCCCCCCCCCCCCCCCCACTGCCCCCTCCCCGGTGCTTTCCTCTCTCTGGCTTCACAATCCACAACTCTTCAAACCTGACTCACACATACTGTTTGTCGGAAAGAACTACAGATGGTGGTTTAAATCGAAAGTAGACAGAAAATGCTGGAGTAACTCAGCGGGACAGGCAGCATCTCTGGAGAGAAGGAATGAAGCAGTCTGAAGAAGGGTCTCGACCTGAAACGTCACCCATCCCTTCTCTCCAGAGATGCTGCCTGTCCCGCTGAGTTACTCCAGCATTTTGTGTCACACCTCCTGTTCTTATCTCTGGCCTTTGTTCCAACCATCTGCCTGTCAACTGCCCCTCTCCCCACCCCCCAGCCCTGTCAACCCATTACCTGCAATGCTTTCCCCTGCCTCTCCCCTTTTCCAGCTTTCTCCTCTCCTCCCCTCAAAAATCAGTCCAGAGAAGGGTCTCAACCCGAAACATCAACTATCCATGTTCTCTAGCAGTAACCCACTGTTCCTCCAGCACTTTGTGTCCTTTTTTGTCACCTATCCATGATCTCTAGTGATGCTGCCTGACCCAATGAATTACTCCAGCACGTTTTGTCTTTTTTTTTCAGCCAAAATTAGGATTGTGAAGGTACACAAATATCCCAATTATTGATAGACAGAGCAAATATACATTTGACCAGGTGTGCTATTCGACAAAATAAGTTTCACTTGTGGAACCATCCATGATCTCAATGATAGAGATGAAAAATAAGCTTTGCTGGAGGTGTCTGATGCCAGAATTTATGTAGGCAATAAATATAGCCCTATTCTCCTACATTTGGCTGAGATGTCTCGTGGCCATGTCAGTTTGCAAACCAGGTCTCTTGAGTAGCCTCTTGTTGCTGTTCAATAGCTTGTATTCTACAGACAATGCTGTACTTTTTATTTTCAAAACTGGTTGTAGTTTACAGTTGAACAGATTTTGTTTTGAACATTGGTGCTTCAGTGTAATAATGTACTCTATCCACATAATTCCTGAAGATATCCTAAATAATTCCGAACAATATACTGGAACTGCAAGTAGGAAAATCATTGTTCGGTTTCAGAATTATGACAATAAAACATTCTTTACTCTTGACTCTCTTTACTCTGACTTAAAAACTGAGTACATTTGACATTAAGATAACATAAGACATCGACGTAAGTTAACAAAAACTTCAGGCCAAAAGGCATACGGTTCTGAAAATCATGGCTTGTTCTTGGCATTGAATTTTGTTTTATTACAACCTAATTGAAATGAGCATTAGAGTGCAAAAATGGTTCTGGAATTTGAAGTTAGATTTGCATTCAGCGTAGCTGTGATGTCTCTGTTTTTTTTGCATATTTAAGAATCTTGCACCCAAACCAAAACTGCCCATGCCCCCATGTAAATTAATTACATTTCCACTAATTTGTGGCTCTTCAGGAATACTTTAAAAGTTAACCTGGATCGTTGAACTCAAGGATACTAAATGGTTACTTAGTTTACTAACAGAGATGCTAACAGATTGTTAATGGTAATTGTTATCTTAATTTACTGAGAAACTCAATATAGCAAGAATTGTATTTATGGTTTAAAAATGATTTTCAATAATAAAGAATTTAGTGATGCGGGGGGGGTAATTAAAATGCTTATTTTTTGAGATGAACATATTTGTGGATGTTCCAATCATATTTAATTGTATTTGTAATTAATTTATTAGCCAGGTACGCAAATATACAAGGAATTTGATTTGCCAATAATCATACAAAAAAGCAACAAGATACATAACCACATAAAAATTAAACATAGACTTAAACAGCCAACACAGCAGCGTGTGAGAATTACCAGGTCACTCAGCATAAGCAGAGACCCACAGCCATCAGTTCAATGTCCGGGCCACAGACTCACTTCGTGATGTGATCAGAGTTGTACCGACCGCTGTCACTCTCTCCGCAGTCCCTGTCCGCCCGAACAGTCAGAAAGCCGTCCACATTCGCACTAGACTCCTCATGGAGCCATGTCCCCGCAAAACACTGAGTGCACTGCACTCACGGCACTCTCTCCGAGTCCCCACCAGTGCAGGCAGCACGTCCATCTTGTTTTTTCCGGCGACCTCACATTCCCCACTGTGATGGAAGGCAAATAACATGCCTTCTTTCCCCCTTTTTGTCCTGCGGTCGGGGCAATCGAAACTTCCGCAGTTGGGGCGATCGAAACTCCAGCAAAGGGGCAATCAAAGCCCCCGCATCCGGGTGATCGAAGCTAATCAATTTTATGACAATTATACCAAAGTGGAAATGAATCACCTTAATAATAATTGTAACAACATACTTGTGGGAGTAAAGTTCAAAACAAGAATCTCTACAACTTTACTATGCCAGTCAGTTGCCTTAATAATTTAATTCCTGCAAAATGTCTTCAGGTTAGTATTTTACAACTTTATTCAGGATGAGCTAGACATTTTTTAGGACTATTTAAAATCTGTCGATGATAGGTTGACAATTGCATCCGATATAGAACCTTTAAATCAATTTTAAGATAAATCTAATGGAAGGAAAATGGACAAATTAAAAAGTCAAGAGACATTGGAATAATACACTGACATTATTGACCGCTCATGGACTGCTCATCCTTTTTCATCAGTTATAATCACTATGAATTGTGCAGTACCTGTCGTAGTGCCAATACTCAGACAGCATTATGTGAATGCAAAATGAAGAGAATAATATGGGTTCATAATGGATCAATAATGTACCTTAGACCAGGAATTTGATTACTTATGCCCACCACATCTCAGAGTACGTGCGATGCTTTAGAAGTAAATATGACTTTAATTTGATGGCAAAAAAAATGTCTTTCAACAAAAGCTACTTTTGAGGAATTTGGTAACATGGTTTTTCATGTGCACTTCATCAACAGAAAACAAAAGTAATATTTATGAATTTGATATTTTTGCAGCTAAATGCACAAAATGAAATATATAAATTGAGACTTCAGCATGTTCATTACTAATGCCACAATATCTTCCTCAGCCCCCTCTTGTTGATGAAACATCATGTTGATGAAACACAACTCTGTCTTTCTACCTCACTCACCGTCTCAAATGTTGTACTCACACTTTCAAATTATCTGTCTGATACCAATGTCAGATATGAACCAAAATTTCCTTCACTATAATTCTGGCTAGATGAAACCTATCCCCTCCAGTTTTCTTAACTCCAAGGAGGCTTAATACACAGCTGACACTAAGCATGCAAAATCCACCATCCTTGTGATGTTCCTAAATTATTCATTAAAGAATGAGCATTTTAAATACCCCATTACCCAACTCGGTTGAGTGTTATAGTTGCCAATTTGTAAATCCAAAAGAAACAAAACTGGAAGTTGGGCACTAAGAACTTAAAACTATTTCTGAACCATGATTAGACCTGAGGTCTCAAAATCCATCCCTTGCTAATATGTGAAATAATCTTTGGTTTACTTTAGATAGACACTAAAAGCTGGAGTAATACAGCAGGTCAGACAGCATCTCTTGAGAAAAGGAATAGGTGACATTTCGGGTTGAGACCCTTCGAAGGGTTACTCCAGCTTTTGGTGTCTATCTTCAGTTTAAACCAGCATCTGCAGTTCCTTCCTACACATTGAGTTTACTTTAGTTTAGTTTAGTTTAGTTTATTGTCATGCCAAGGTACTGTGAAGAGGTTTTTGTTGTGAGCTATCCAGTCAGTGGAAGGACTGTACATAGTTACAATCGAGTCACCCACTGTGCAAAGATACAGGATAAATCTGCATTTGAAGTGAATAACTGAAGATAAAAAAATGTCCAATATATATCAAATAATTTGATCATATTTCAATGTCAGATAACAGTTTGGGGGGAAATTACCTAAACACAGAAACAGTACTCTTTGTGTATTATTAGTTTGTTGCAGAATTCAGCATTACATTCTCAAAAGCACCAGTAAGATAGAATCTGAAAAGTTGCTGCCATTGCCCTATATGCACTGGAAAGCCAAATAGCCTGTAACCACGTTGAATCCAACTAATGGGAGTGTTTGATTAACTGGAAAATGATGATTAAGCAGTTTTATATTTCATTTCAATGTGTTTGCTTGCTTCACTGAATCTATGCTTTTAATTCGTCACTATTGGGATGTGGCCTGGTGATCATGTGACAGGAGGTAACTAATCATAGAAAATTTCCCAGGAGTCACTAATGAACTTACATAAAAGACTAGATTGTGACCCAGCCTGTTCAGTGCCTTTGAAAATAAAGATGGAACAAGTTATTCTGAAACCAGTATTATTCTTTGTCACATAAAGGAACAAATGGGACATGGAACTTTTAAAAATCATTATTTTTAATGGCTTTGATATTCTACAAGCAGGATTTTTATCTCTTTCACGCAAATGATCCAACAGAGTTTGTAAAATCTAATTAATGACATAAAAGTGCATGGAATTAATTGTCCATTTGCTATATTCCTTCCTGTAGGAAGATCATGATGAGCATTTCTTGTACATATGAAACTATTTTTTCAGATTTTTGAAGTATGGAATCATCATACTTAGAAACGAGAATTTCTGATTTGAAGTGAAATAGATGGATTCCCAACTCTTTTGGACAAATTCGAAGAACACTGGGATGACATAAATATTTTTTATTTAGGGAATTAAGGAAGGCATTTTGATTTTTTCAATAGATGTATTTGCTTCCTTAGCTTAGACTTAGCTGACAACTTCACAAAGTTTAGTTTATCGTCATGTGAAAAGCTATTTAGTTGTGTGCTATCCAGTCAGCAGAAAGACTATACATTACAATCAAGCCGTCCACAAAGTACAGATACAGGATAAAGAGAATAAAGTTTTGAGCAAGATTAGATCCAGTTAGTCCAATTAAAGATAGTCCAAGGGTCTCCAATGAGGTAGATGGTAGCTCAGAAATACACTGTAGTTGGTGATAGGATGGTTCAGTTGTCTGATAACAGCTAGGAAGAAACTCTGAATCTGGAGATATGTGTTTTCACACTTCTGTACCTAAAATACTATTGTAGACACAAAATGTTGGAGTAACTCAGCGGGTCAGGCAGCATCTCGGGAGAGAAAGAATGGGTGACGTTTTGGGTCGAGACCCTTCTTCAGACCTCAAATACTGGGTTGTAATTATAGGGTTATATAGGGTTATATTATACCCTAACCCTATAATATATTATTTACTAAACAATAATAGTACCTCAAATACTATTATCCAGTTCTTTTGTAATAATTTTCTGTCTTTCAGGAAGTGAGAAGAAATTGATTTCCCAGTGCGTAATGTGTCTCTTTTCCTGCTGTTTGCCACCCTTACAGTTCCTCAAGCAACCAAAGGGTATAATTTGGCAAGAAGTATTTTATGAGACTTTTGTTTCACTGTATTGTTTTACCTGATTTCATTCAATCAGGTAAACTAACCTTCACCAGTAAGGTTGTATAATATGCCCTTGCCAATCAATTCTAGAAATAGTTACAGCATTCACATGGGTCCTCAGCTCTCGACATAGAGAGTTTACACTGTAAATGGATCGATTGTAATCATGTATTGTCTTTCTGCTGACTGGTTAGCACGCAACAAAAGCTTAACACTGTACCTCGCTACACATTACACGTTACCATTTTCATTGGTACATGTGACAATAAACTAATTTGAACTGAACTGAAAGGTGTGTATTAAACAATTGTATTATGTTACTGTAAAATAAATCCTTCAATATATCTATTGGAGTCATTTTAATTGTATTCCAAGTCGGCCAAATTGTCTTCAGTTGTCCACCTCTGACCTTTCTGCAATGAATAATTATACATCCAATCGCTATTCTCTCGGTCCATTCCAAGTAACAATCAACAAAGAACATTTTCCAAAAAGTATGGTATTTATTTATAACCGTTGACTTTTCCATCCATTATCCACCAAACACAACACCTATATGTACATCGTTGCAATTTAGAAACACGCAAACATGAATAGTCATAGTCTTACCATTTACTGATTAAAACCCATTGCCCGCTTGGAAATGTTACTTCATCCAATTATAATGATACATAAAATATGCTATAAAGGAGCAGGATATCTGTAAGAACTTCTGTCCCCTGGCCCCTTCTCCATCAATATGCAATTATGAACGGAACTGACCCTTGACATATTTAATGGCATGATGCACCGAATTACATCTGATATCCTGATGCCGTCTCCTGCAAAAGAGTTGTTAAGTGTAATTGGACAAGGAGCATGAGTTGGGAGGAATACTGATTCAAATCCAGAAAAGAATTTCAGAGACAATAACAGGTTCAACATCTTTAGAGTTTATTTTATACGATCTCTAACATTCTTCGGTCTCTTCTTGTGACTGCAATAATTAAGTGGATTTTTGTGGACCCTCTCCTTAAGTACATAAATACTGCCTTCAACCACTGACCGTCACCTCACCTTCTGTCTCCTTTTTCTGTTCGTTTACTTATTTATCTATTTATTTTCTTCTCTATGTTCTAGTAATCCCTGTAAAGCGTCTTTGAGTGTTTGAAAAGCGCTATATAAATGTAATGCATTATTATTATTATTATAAATGGTTTTCAGTTGGCTTAATATCTATCGAAAAGGTGCAACACTGACAATTTTACAGCAATATTATCGTTCTCTAAACTTTACAATCTCACTCCTACAAATTACAATGAACATATCATCAGGAGATTAAAATCCATCTTGTTGCTATGTATAGTGAATTTATAAATACATTTTTGTAAATAATTTAACATTCAATATTTTTATCAATATATAAAATAGAATTTTATGCCTGCACAGATAATGCAAAAAATATTACATAACCTTTTGATTTGAAAAAGCATGGACTGCTGCATGTTAATAATTGTTATCATTAGTATACACAGCACATTATCATCAGTATGTTTACTACAGAAATTTGATTTCAGCTTATTCTGGTCTGCAAATCAGAATGCAAGAATTGTGGCATTGTGACATTGATCAATAATATTCCATTTTAATCTCTTGCTTAGCTGAAACTAAATGAGAATTTCAATTATTTTCAACTACTTTCACACTTAAGAAATTGCACTCAGGCATGTTCCTAATGTCTGATACCCAGTTATTAGGTAAAAATGCCACAAGCATCAAATTATTTGCAATGAGTAGAAACCTTTCTTCACGTTGTCTGGGTTGATGTGAAGAATATTCACCACCAGTAATAAATGGATGACTGCAGTTTATGTCATTACCTTCAAGAAAGCAATGACATAAGCAAAAGTTCATGCAGAGTTGATAATTATCCAGATTTTTTTTGTTCCCAGAAGTTACCTTTATAAGTCTTTGTGGTTGTTTATCATCAAAATGCTGTAAACACACCACCCTGTGGATGCATGAAACCAACTAATTTTCTCTAAAGTGATGTAAAATTAATCAAACTCCTATATTCTGGAGTACAGTATATGCAATTCGGTGAAAGCTCAGCAGCATTTTTTTTTTTCACAAAGATTACACTCAAAGGAGTGCTTTTAAATTAAAAAAAAAAGTTAAATTCTATATGTAAGAAAATTGACACAATGGGAGCAACAAACTATATAGCAGGTGCGATTTAATAGTTGAGAAAGAAAACGAGGAACAGTGAAGAGGGGTGTAGGAATGAACTGCAGATGCTGGTTTAAACCAAAGGTGGACAAAATGTTGGAGAAACTCAGCGGGACAGGCAGCATTTCTGGAGAGAAGGAATGGTTGATGTTACGGGTCGAGACTCTTCTTCAGACGGCGAGTCAGGGTAGGGGGTGATAACACGATAAGGAAGTGTAAGGTGTGAGAACATCAAAGGGGGTGAGGATCAAGGAAAATGTAGAAAAGAGCATTATTAGCTAGGAGAAGGTGACAACAAAGCAAACAGAGATAAAATGTAATCAGGGACAGTCAGACTAGTCAGAGAACTGGGAAGGGGGGAGGATGGAGAGAGAGGGAGAGCAAGGGTTACATGAAGTTAGATAGGTCAATATTTATACCGCTGGGGTGTAAGCTGCCCAAACAAAATATGAGGTGCTGTTCCTCCAATTTGCGCTGGGCCTCACTCTGACAATGGAGGAGGCCCAGGGCTGAAAAGTCAGCGTGGGAATGGAAGGGGGAGTTAATGTGTTTAGCAACCGGGAGATCAGGTAGGTTAAGGACGCAGGTATTCAGTGAAACAATCGGCGAGTCTGCGCTTGGTCTCACTCAATTAAAAGTGAGGGGAAAAAATGGAGAAAGAAAAATAAAATAGTGAAAACATAAACCATCTGTAAGAACAATTACTACCTGTGGGAATGGCGTTTCACATTTAGATCATTCTTTACTTCAGTGGAAGAACCTAATCGCTTTGACAAATGGCACAAAATGTATGCAGGTTCCTAATTCACGAGTATCTCCCTTATCCTGATTTACACAGCAATGCTGGGCGCTGTGAAACTATTATTTATTTTTGCAACAGATTCTAGCTCATTGGTTGAATAATGTGGTAATGAAGCACATTGTCCCACCCCGGCTTGTATGTATTTGATTCAGCTTTAAACTTTTATAATAACCTATGCTCATTTGTCAATCTCTTTGCAATTGTCATGGCTAGTTTATAAGATTTACACTGAATCTGCTCGGATGGTGGTGCAGTTGTGAGCTAAACAAACGATTCTGCTCAGAACATTCAAAAACGACAGGCAGGAGTTGTAGGAAAAGCCTTGCTTTTGCCTGTCACACCAAATTCTGCATGAAGGTTTAAACAACATGTTTCCCCCCCTCTTCTTCTTGCATGAAGGTTTAACCAACATGTTTTTCCCCTCCGCTTCACCCTGCATCTCAAAACTCAAAAGGCTGATGGAATAATATAACTAGTGCAAAATGACATCTGGTGTTGATATTCCGTCTAGGATCTGCCTTACAAATAAAATTTGTTAATCATGCAAAATTTTATTGAGATTTTCATTATTAAAAGCATTTCATTTTTCTCTATGTGATTTAAAACTAATCGTATGTTAAACAAAGAGAAATAAAACAATTTGTTTCTTGTGTAAACAAATGCATACTATTTGTTTTACATAATTAGCACGCATAATTAGACTGCAGATTACTTGTTTGAATTTTTGTTATCGTTCTGAAGGAAGATTTCCAGATTTCTTGACTGATGCAATAGGTACTGAGGTGATAGATTACGTTGGCTAATATCAGTAGGATGGCCATACCAAAAGGAAGTGGAGAGAGCTGTTAATCTTTAGAGCTGTTACTAAAAGCAAGGTCCTGTTCCCAACTGAGGTCATTGTGAAGATTTTCCACAGGAAACAGGTTCATTTTTATTGTTGAGTCTCCCACTGGTGCAATAATACTCAGATACTGGATGAAATACAGAACGTCCACTTCTACCACTAAAACTATATTGACCATTCAGAAATCGTAACTCGAAACTACTTAATCAGAGCTTTT